>NC_044033.1:510874803-511004803 GCF_901765095.1 Microcaecilia unicolor | reverse complement strand
GAGGATACAAGGACAGGGCAAGTAAGTAGTGGGTAGGAGTCAAAAGCATTGGTAAAGAGGTGGCTTTAAGTTTGGACTTGAAAACGGCCAAACACGGGGCTAGACGTACAGGCTCGGGTAGTCTATTCCAGGCGTGAGGTGCAGCAAGATAAAAGGAACGGAGTCTGGAATTGGCAGTAGAGGAGAAGCGGACAGATAAGAGAGATTTATCTACAGAACGGAGTACCCGAGGGGGGGCATAGGGAGAGACAAGCGTGGAGAGGTACTGGGGAGCGGCAGAGTGAATGCACTTATAGGTCAATAAGAGAAGTTTGAATTGAATGCGGAAATGGATAGGGAGCCAGTGAAGTGACTTAAGGAGAGGGCTAATGTGAGCATAGCGACTTTGGCGGAAAATGAGTCTTGTAGTACCCGCATAACTCCCGGCTCCTCCCTAACACTACCCTCTGTACTGCCCCTGACCAATCCACTTTTTATGGGGCTGGTCAGAGGCGATATTCAGCATCACTGCCCGCTTTAGTGCCGCTGAATATCGGGGGTTAGATGGTGGTAAGCAATTTAAGTGGGAGGCCAGTGAGGTGTAGGTTGCAGTAGTCAAGGCGAGAGGTAATGATAGAGTGGACAAGATTTTGGGTGGTGTGCTCAGAGAGGAAAGGGCGAATTTTGCTGATGTTATACAGAAAGAAGCGACAGGTCTTGGCTATCTGCTGGATATGCGCAGAGAAGGAGAGGGAGGAGTTGATGACACCGAGGTTGCGGGCAGATGAGACGGGGAGGATGAGGGTGCCATCGACTGAGATAGAAAGTGGAGGGAGAGGAGAAGTGGGTTTGGGTGGAAAGACAATAAGCTCTGTCTTGGCCATGTTCAGTTTCAGGTGGCGGTTGGACATCCAGGCAAGCAATGTCGGATAAGCAGGCCGATACTTTGGTCTGGGTTTCCGCAGTGATGTCTGGTGTGGAGAGATAAAGCTGGGTGTAGTCAGCATAGAGATGATATTGGAAACCATGAGATAAGATCAGGGATCCTAGGGAAGAGGTGTAGATTGAAAAAAGAAGGGGTCCAAGGACAGGTCCCTGAGGAACTCCGACAGAGAGCGGGATGGGGGTGGAGGAAGATCCATGAGAATGTACTCTGAAGGTACGGTGGGAGAGATGAGGAGAGCCAGGAGAGGACAGAGCCCTGGAACCCAAATGAGGACAGTGCGGCAAGAAGTAGATTATGATTGACAGTGTCAAAAGCGGCGGATAGGTCAAGGAGGATGAGGATGGAGTAGTGACCTTTGGATTGGCAAGGAACAGGTCATTACAGACTTTAGTGAGTGCCGTTTCTGTCAAGTGTAGAGGGCGAAAACCGGATTGAAGCGGATCGAGGATGGCATGAGAGGAGAGAAAATCAAGGCAGCGGCTGTGATCGGCGTGTTCAAGTATCTTGGAAAGGAAGGGTAGGAGGGAGATGGGGCGGTAGTTGGAGGGACAGGTGGGGTCTAGTGATGGTTATTTGAGGAGTGGTGTGACTACAGCATGTAGTGGCGTAGCCAGACAGCCAATTTTGGGTGGGCCTGAACCCAAAGTGGGCGGGCACAAAATTTTCTCTCTAACCCCCTCCCCCAGCATTTCCCAACTCAAAAGATAAATACTTTAGCTGATGAAGATCCCCAAGCCCCGCCACCCGAAAACCTAGGCCCCCCCAAATTGGCACTGGGGCCCCCGGTTTGGCTGGCAGGGGTCCCCGACCTCAACCCCTGCTAGCTGAAGCATTTATCTGTCCTGTGCAGGTCTCACACTTGCCTCCTCTCCTGTTCCTAGTCGCGCCGTACATGCTCTTGTTTCATTAAAACGAGCGTGCAGTGCATCGCGCACTGAAAACAGGAGAGGAAGCAAGTGCGAAGCCAGCGCGAGACAGATAAAAGCTTCAGTTGGCGGGGGTTGGGGACCCCCACCAGCAAAGGTGCCTTGCGACAGCGGGGGGGGGGTCAGAAGCGGTGGCGGGGGGGGAGGTCAGACACGGTGGGGAAGGGTGGCAGCTGGGGGAGGTGGGCTAAAATGTGCCCCCTCACACACACTTTGGGCTCTGGACCCCCCTCCCGCCAAGGTCTGGCTACGCCCCTGGTGTGAAACGTCCAAATTCAGACTTTCCAAATCAGGATTTGGACTTTTTTTTTAGCAGATGGATGTTTTTTAGGCATTTTAAGATATCCAAATGCTTTGAAAATGAGCCCCATAGGCATCTATTTCTATTTATAAAATAGAAATGTAAACACCACTCTGGCTTTGTAATATAGAAGTTTCATTCCTAATCACTTTTTGTCTTAATTTGTCACTCTCCGGTTTCTTTTGCTTTCAACATGGCTACCTTTTATACTCTCATTGAGTTGGGACATTAAGGTTAAAGGGACCTCTCTCAATTATAAGTGATTTTAACAGCTATTTTCTTTATGTTATAAAAAGGCTTTCCATTCCACCCTATTATTCAAACCTACTGGTGTTAAGGAATGCAACCGATAGATCCATCTTTGCTCCGCCAGTACCAATTTTTTATCCCTATCTCCTCCCCGTATTGATTCTTGAATATGATCAATCACAATACATGGGTAGTCTTCAGATTTATGTGATTGCTCTCCGCTATGCCCCACTGACTATAGGGGCTTCTAATCGCAAATATTTTAAATTATGCTTGGGGTCACTGAACCTTTTCTTTAAGGGTCTTGTGGTTTTCCCAACGTATAACTTCCTACATGTGCACATAAGAATGTACACCACATGAGTCGTCTCACAATCTGTGTCATATCTCAAAGTGTATTTCTCAGAATTAAGACAAAAAGCGATTGGTGAATGAAACTTCTTTGTAACATGGGCAGCTTCTCCACTTCCAAATCTTAAGAGCCATTTTATGAAATGGTGCTTTTTGTTCACTTCTAACCATGCACAGACCCATCCGTTCATATTCAGTGATCCCAAATGTTGGCTTTAGGCAACTTGGGCTGTACAGAAGGCATTAATTTATGGCATTATTTTAGCGGTTTTATTATTGTTACCACCATGCTGTTCAGCTGTTTCCTGTGCTATTTGTTTAAAAAGGTATGAAACTAGAAATATTGATTGTCCACGAAATGTTGATGCTGTCTCCGTGATTAGAATTCATGCTTTGCCTTCCCTTATTTATATCCTCACCATCAGGAGAAAACCTGTCAGAACCGTCATGCTACAAAGCAGATGTGTGCCCTTAAATCATTTTTATCTTACTTTCCACTAATGTATGCCTAAGATGTAAATACGCCCTCTTTGCAATGACTGTTACGGTACGGAACAGATGGTAAGGGCTTAGATGAAAGTAATACAGTATGTTCACTAAAATAACTCATAGTGCTGATAATTCTTCCTGAGAATTGATATCAACCATACCATAAAAGAGAGCTTTCGTGCCTTTGAAATATACCGGACAGAAAAGAACAAGATGCGGGAGTTGCAGCAGTAATTGCATAAAAAAAACAAAAGGTGAACAGTACAATTCATTTTTGCAAAGTAGAAACGGAGTGGAACGAGTAGATGTGAATCGTTTGTTTACGCTTTCCAAAAATACTAGGGGGCATGCGATGAAGCTACAAAGCAGTAAATTTAATACAAATCGGAGAAAATGTTTCTTCACTCAACGTTTAATTAAACTCTGGAATTTGTTGCCAGAGAATGTGGTAAAGGCGGTTAGCTTAGCGGGGTTTAAAAAAGGTCTGGCCAGCTTCTTAAAGGAAAAGTCCATAGACCATTATTAATTGACTTGAGGAAAATTCACTGCAGTGGCGTAGCGGGGGGGGGGCTGCAACCCAGGTGGGGCGGTTCGCCATTGCACCCCCCCCCGGGTGCAGCACAATGACATCCCCCCCCCAGCGCATTGACATCCCTCCCCCCCCCCCCCCCCCGACCAGCTCCCGCACCCTACCTTTAAAAAGAATATCGGAATCCCAGGCGCCTGCCCTGCACGTAAAACAAATGTGGACCGTCAGGCCTTCTCTCGCTCTGTCTGTCCCGCCCTTGCGGAAATAGGAAGTTGCGTCAGAGGAGGGCGGGACAGATAGAGCGAGAGAAGGCCCGACGGTCCACATTTGTTTTACGTGCAGGGCAGGCGCCTGGGATTCCGATATTCTTTTTAAAGGTAGCGTGCGGGAGCTGGTGGGGGGGGTTGATGCGCCGAGGGGGGGAGCTGGAGCACCCCCCCCCCCCCGAGCTGACACCCGGGGCAGACCGCCCCCCCCCCCCTTGCTACGCCACTGATCCACTGGTATTTCTGAGATAAGCAGCATAAAAGGTATTGAATTTTTTCAGGATCTTGCCAGGTATTTGTGACCTGGATTGGCCACTATTGGAAACAGGATGCTGGGCTTGATGGACCTCTGGTCTGTCCCAGTATGTCCATATTTATGTACTTATGCTAACCCACTCAAAATACTTATAATAAACTCAATGAAATGCATGGGTTAGGTTAATGAATGTTGGAAGATACGAGCTTTAGTTCTAAAAACACTTCCTCCAGCATTAGTCACAACATAATGTGATATCTTTGATACAAAGGTCAGCAAAAACCTTTATTAGGTTTATTAGGTAAGAATAGCCATACTGGGTCAGACCAATGGCCCATCTAGCCCAGTATACTGCTTCCAGCAGTGGACAATCCAGGTCACAAGTACCTGGCAGAAATGCAAATAGTTGCAAGATTCCATGCAGAATCCCAAAGAATAGCAAGATTCTGGAATCCCAAATAGAATCAACATGCCATGCTACCAATCCCAGAGCAAGCAGTGGCTTCCCCCATATCCATATCAATAAAAGACTATGGTCTCTTCCTGCAGGAACTAGTACAAACCTTTTTTAAACCCAGATACACTAACCGCCATTACCACATGCTCTGGCAACAAGTTCTCTCTGAGTTCAGGACCTGTCTTCTTTGTTTCATCCATGACAATTTTTTTTTTGCATCTGCTATCTGTCCTATCTTATAATAACTGGAGTTCCTTTCCCTTCTATGTTTTAGGGGCCCTTTTACTAAGGTGCGTAGACGCCTATGCGCATCCAACGCACATCAAATTGGAACTACTACCCAGCAACCATGTGCCCATGGCGGTAATTCCATTTTTGACGCACATCCAAAACATACGGTAGACATTTTCTACCCTGTGGCGCTTACCCGGTGGTAATTGGCAGTGTAATTAAACTCTGGAATTCATTGCCAGAGAATGTGGTAAAAGCAGTTAGCTTAGCAGAGTTTAAAAAAAGATTTGGATAATTTCGTAAAAGAAAAGCCAATATTACGGTAGACTTGGAAAGGGAGTAAAGAGTATCATCTTGTTGTAGAAAAAGAGATTGAAAGATGAAGTATAAGATGTAGAGTTTATCTAAGAAAGAAGCCTGGAAGTTTGGTGATGTATCAAAACAAAGTGAAGGACACTGACAAGATTACTTTTTAGATTGACAATATTGAATTACTGGAGCCCACATTTTGTTATATGATCCTACAGTACCCACACTTTCAGCAGCAATGCATTCATACTTTGCAAATTGACAAATAGTATTCCACCAAATGTGGATATCCAATCGTGAGGAGTCTTTCCAGTTAGAGCTTATTAGTTTGATAGCAATCATATATTTTTCCTATGTTTTTGTTTTTATTCTTGAAAACTTCAATACTACTACTACTACTACTTGACATTTCTAGAGCGCTACTAGGGTTACGCAGTGCTGTACAGTTTAACAAAAAAGGACAGTCCCTGCTCAAAGGAGCTTACAATCTAATGGACGACTATGGACGAAATGACAAGTTGGGGCAGTCTAGATTTCTTGAAAAGCGGTAAAGTGGTTAGGTGCCAAAGGCGACATTGAAGAGGTGGGCTTTGAGCAAGGATTTGAAGATGGGCAGGGAGGGGGCCTGGTGTATGGGTTCAGGGAGTTTATTCCAAGCATGGGGTGAGGCGAGGCAGAATGGGCGGAGCCTGGAGTTGGCGGTGGTGGAGAATTTCTTAAATTTAAAAAAAGATAGTTTTGGAAAAACCCACTGCTTATTTCTAGGATAAGGAGCAAAAAAAAACCAAAACCACACAACTGTAACTCTTTCGAGATCTTGCCAGGTATTTGTAACCTGGATTGGCCACTGTTGGAATCAGGATACTGGGCTTGATGGACCTTTGGTCTGTCCCAGTATGGCAATGCTTATGTTTTTATGTTTCTAAACACAGAGGCTCACTATATAGAAAAAGGATGGAATCCAATGAAAGCAAAACTTAATGATGGCAGCTTCAGGGGTTGGGAACTCAGACCAGTGCCAGGCCAACGTCTATGGCCTGGGTCCCATAAATGGGAAAAAAAAAGATCAGGATCAAGGCTGGAGTAGGACATAGGTCCCAGGTAGACTTATACAGTCTGTTAGACAGGGAGTGTTTAACCATGAAGATGTGGAAACCAGGGACGTAGCCAGACTTCGGCGGGAGGAGGGTCCAGAGCCCGAGGTGAGAGGGCACAGTTTAGCCCCCCCCCCCGGTGCTGCCGACCCCCCCCCCCCCCCAGCCGCCATTGCCGCCACCCCCCCCCCCCCCCGCCACAGCCAGCACCACCACAAACAACTCTGACCCCCCCCCCCCTGCCGACAACCCCCCCCCCCCACGCCGTCGCATACCTTTGCTGGCGGGGGACCCCAAGCCCCGCCAGCCGAAGTCTTCTTCCTTTGTTTGGTTTCAGAGACTGACGTCCTGACGTCCGTGGCCCCATAGTAGCTAAGCCACTGATGGAAACTGTGCAGTGTACCAGTTTCAACTTAGGCCACCTTGTTGGGCAGAGTGGATGTACTGTGCAGGTCTTTATTTGTCGACATTTACTAAGGGGTCAATACCACCCCAGCCCACCCTTGGCTACGCCACTGGCAGTAATACTTGCTTCATCTTAGTCCTGTGTGTCTGATTCACTTCTCAGCTATCAGTGGATTTGCAACATACAGAGCTGAGCAAAAGAATTAGATCGGGGGGGGGGGGGGAACCACGGTCCTCTCAAGGACCACAACTCAGTTGAATTTTCATGATTTCCATAATGAATATGCATGAGATCTATTTGCCTACAGTGGAAGCAGTAAATGCAAATCAATCTCATGACCGTATAGGTCTTTTTCTGCCGTCACCTACTATGTTACTATGCTATGTTATGTTATGTATTTTCATTGTGGGAATCTTGAAAACCCAATTGGGTTTTGGCTGTCGAGGACCGTAGTTACCTGCCCACCCCTGAATTAGGCACAAGATTAAGTTTGTGTGCAGCCTAAGAGAAAAAAAAAAGATATTCAGTCTGTTGTGCGACTCAGAAATTGTTGAGTTGTGACCTCTCTTCACTTGCTATTGTGAAGCATAATAATTAATAGACAATAGCAATTCATTCTGTTCACTTATCACAGGAAATATCAAAGAATTTCTATTTAGTTTGCTGAGGGCCTGCATGTCAAACCCATTGGTTGATACAAAATCCTGACATGCCATTAACCATTTCATGCTCCAACAACTGAAATGGCGCTTAGGAGGAGGTGATAAAAAAAACGTCTTTTATTAAGACAAGAACAACGCTGGATCTTTCGTTTACATACATTGCATCCCTTCGGTATAAATAGAATGGAATCAATTTTTTTTTAACACAGCGTGACATCATTTGATTGACACCCCTATAGGCGGGTTTTGGATTGAAGGCATCTGACGTCGACTTATATAAATTGCGGCCATATTTCTGATAGCCAGAAACAGGTGTGGGCAGATAACGTGCATATTGTAAGGATCACTTTGCGAAGCAGTTTATGAAGTCGTGTCGTTGAAAAAATTATACTGATGTGATATTTTGCGCTTTTTCTACAGATCTTGTCAGTCAGACACCACGGACCCTGAGGCAGAATTCGAAACTTGGGCCAAAGTCGGGCCGTGGAGGGTGTCTAAGTGACTGTAAAGCTAAAAGATAAGTGCATTTTGAACCGTTTAGTAAAATTTACACGGTTGTCATCCGTTCAAGAGTATCAGAGCAGAATAGCCATACTTTTGTAAGAAGGAGGTTTTTGCCCGTGATGATTTAAGGGACCTCCCTTATGTTGGGTCTATCAACGACGGAGTGTTCCCTTAATATTTGAGGTTTTTCCTCCACTTTAAAATTGCTTAACTACATCAGGATAACATGGGGATATCATTTATTGCTATATGAATAATTGATCATTAGATATCCTAGATAGCTCTTTTTGTCATTTAGATTGAATTAACCATTTCCCCTCATTCTGTCAGCTAAGGCAATAATCCTTCATGATGAAGGCTTAGGGGCCCTTTTACTAAGGTGAGCCGAAAAATGGTCCGCGCTGGTGTAGGCATGTGTTCTGGGTGCGCGAAGATCCGTTTTTTCAGCACGCCTGTAAAAAAAGGCCTTTTAAAAATTTTTGCTGAAAATTGGCGCGTGTCCATTTTGGGTCTAAGACCTTACCGCCGGCCATTGACTTAGCGGTAAGATCTCACACGGTAACCGTGCGGTAATCATCTACGCACGTAGAATGATGATGATTGCCGCCTGGTTTCTGCCACACGTCAGAAAATAAGAATAATTTTCTGGGGCGCACAGTGGACACGTCAAAAATGAAATTACCGCAAGGACCATGCAGTAGCCAAGCGGTAGCTCCAAACTGAGGTACGTTGGGCACGGGCAGGCGCCTACAAAGCTTAGTGAAAGAGTCCCTTAGTATTCTAAAATAAAATCAAGAACATAACTTAGTATGGATTTCATTTATGGAAATTAAAATGAAATCTGCATCTACCCATTTATTCTTTGATAATAGGCAAGTTGGTTGTCAGTACTTTAATTATAGAAATTCAGCCATAATTATTATTATTATTAACATTTGTATAGCGCTACCAGACGCACGCAGTGCTGAACACCTGACATAGAGAGAGACAGTCCCTGCTCAATAGAGCTTACAATCTAAGAATAATACGGACAGACAAGACAATTAAGGGCGAGGGAAGTACTGGGTGAGAGGGAACAAGGGGAGGCAATTGAGTAGTAACTAGGAGCCAAAAGCAGCGGTGAAAAGGTGGGTTTTCAGCATAGATTTGAAAGCAGGTAGAGATGGAGCTAGACGTACTGTACATGCTCATGGAGTCTATTCCAGGCATAAGGTGCTGCGAGGGAAAAGGAACGAAGCCTGGAGTTAGCAGTGGAGGAGAAGGGGGACGACAAGAGAGATTTGACCAGCGAGCGGAGTTCACGGGGAGGAATGTAAGGAGAGATGAGAGTGGAGAGGTAATGGGGAGCTGCAGAAAGGATGCATGTAAAGATCAGTAAGAGAAGTTTGAATTGTATGCGGAAGCGGACAGGGAGTCAGTGAAGTGACTTGAGGAGTGGGCTAGTGTGGGTATAACGATTTTGGCGGGAATGCAGTTTTAGGGTCATTTGACTTCATCGATAACAGGAGCAATGTCAGGAAGGATTATTTATCACAAAGGACAGTTTGCCTCTAGAAAAAAAAGGCTAAATATTAGGAAAACGGCGCTTGCATCCAAGCTTACGTTGAACACAATTCTACAGGGAGGAAATTACATTGGGGCTGTCGGCCTGGGAAAGCTATTGCCGAAAGTAGCAGGAATAGGGAAGCTGGGATGTTGGATTCTGATGCGTCTCCCTAGGTGGTTTTCCTTCTTTTTTAGTGCTTCAGTTATAATATCATATAGCACAATCGCACACAACCTTTGTAGACAGGACGAGTAGGAGAGACATGATGGATGGGAAGTTCCTTCCATTCCTACATTACTACGTTAGATAGTATGCCCCCGAGGAATGCCTGAGCTGAAAACATTTGGTCCAGTCTACTGACCGTTATTTGCCTTCCATACGTTTTTATCATTAATTGTACTGATCTCTTTTAGAATTGTGCTTTAGGAAAAAGAACCCTGACTAGTCCATATCATTCTACAAGGGCCCTACTTGGTCCCGATTACATGGATCATGTAGGAGTTCAACAACGCAGCTAAGTTGAGGAATTCCAAACTGCTCAAATGTGGTTAGTCTTAGAAATGAATTAAAATCGAACATGCAACTTAAAACACAACAAAGCATGAACTATCCTGCAAATTCACTAAATACATTTTTATTTGCTAACTAGTAAAAAAGGCCCGTTTCTGACACAAATGAAATGGGCGCTAGCAAGGTTTTCCTCGGCTCCCCTGCAGCCACCCATGTCCAACGACCCTCTTCTCCCCCTGCGCCCACTGCAGCCACCCATGTCCAGCGAACCTCCTCTCTCCCCTGCCCCTCCCTCCTGCCACCCATGTCCAGTGACCCTCCTCTCCCCCTGCAGCCACCCGTCCAGTGACCCTCCTCTCCCCCTGCCCCCCCTGCAGCCACCCATGTCCAGTGAACCTCCTCTCTCCCCTGCCCCCCCTCCTGCCACCTATGTCCAGCGACCCTCCTCTCCCCCTGCAGCCACCCATGTCCAATGACCCTCCTCTCCCCCTGCGCCCACTGCAGCCACCCATGTCCAGCGAACCTCCTCTCTCCTCTCTCCCCTGCCCCTCCCTCCTGCCACCCATGTCCAGTGACCCTCCTCTCCCCCTGCAGCCACCCATCCAGTGACCCTCCTCTCCCCCTGCCCCCCCTGCAGCCACCCATGTCCAGTGAACCTCCTCTCTCCCCTGCCCCCCCTCCTGCCACCTATGTCCAGCAACCCTCTCCCCCTGCAGCCACCCATGTCCAGCGACCCTCCTCTCCCCCTGCTCCCACTTCAGCCACCCATGTCCAGCGAACCTCCTCTCTCCCCTGCCCCCCTCCTGCCACCCATGTCCAGTGACCCTCCTCTCCCCCTGCAACCAACCATGTCCAGCGACCCTCCTCTCTCCCCTGCCCCCCTCCAGCCACCCATGTCCAGCGCCCTTCCTCTCTCCCCTGCTCCCCCCTCCAGCCACCCATGTCCAGCAACCCTCCTCTGGACATGGATCAGCTGTGAGGCATGTTCCCCCCCCCCCCCGGGTTCTGAAGTTGACATCATAATGGCTACGGTGATGTCAGCCTGATCTACGGAGCCTAGCAGACCAACTCGGAATGAGCCACGGTCCCAGGCAGCAAGTCAGAACGTTGGAGGTGAGAATTATTATATAGGGTTCTCAATCTCCTATTCAAGATTCATTTGTACAATCATGCTCCAGTATGGAAAATAATATATAAAACCTGCCTCAGAAAAGTCTAACTGGAGGACCAGATTCCCTTTAGCTATTGTTATCAGTGCTGGTTGAATATGGCAAAAACGGATGCAAATAAAGAATACTTATCCGCAATGGAAAGGTTTGAATCATCATTACAGGGCATTTTTAAGTAGAAATAAGCAACATTTTAAAACAAAAACATCTGGATTCTTTGGCCTGATAGGAATCAGATTTTTATGATCTAAAAGATTATCTGGAAGGGGAGGATCACTGAATTTGATGATGGCAGATAAAGTCCTGTACGGTCCATCCAGTCTGCCCAACAAGATAAACTCATAGTCTGTCACACTATTCCTCACTGCTCTACCTTCCTTCCCCAATATGCAACTAGCACCGCATTCGCATTGAAAACTTACGGACAGTATGTCCCAGTTAATGCATGTGATTGAGTCCGCAACTGAAGGACTGCGTTTGTTCACAAGAATATTTCTCTGTTTATTTAATGTGAAGACCCCTGATGCAGGCGCTGTGCGCTGAAACACGGACCATGTCGAGTCCATTCAAGTATTGTTTCATCAACGTATATGATTAAAGACTTGACTTCCCGTTTTTTTTAAGGCCCCTGGTGCTTTTTGTTTTGTTTCTTGGCTTTTTGTTTGTGCTTTGCTCCCTCTCTCTGTTATACCATGGTGATGGTCTGGAAAATCTGTCTACTACTACTTAACATTTCTAAAGCGCTACTAGGGTTACGCAGCGCTGTACAAATTAACATAGAGGGACGGTCCCTGCTCAAAGAGCTTACAATCTAAGAGACAAGTGAATGGTCAGTCCGATAGGGGCAGTCAAATTGGGGCAGTCTGGATTTACTGAACGGTAAGAGTTAGGTGCCGAACGCAGCATTGAAGAGGTGGGCTTTAAGCAAAGACTTGAAGATGGGCAGGGAGGGGGCTTGGCGTAAGGGCTCAGGAAGGTTTTTCCAAGCATAGGGTGAGGCGAGGCAGAATGAGTGGAGCCTGGAGTTGGTGGTGATGGAGAAGGGTAATGAGAGGAGGGGTTTGTCCTGTGAACGGAGGTTTCGGGCGGGAATGTAAGGGGAGATGAGGATAGAAAGGTAGTGAGGGGCGGCAGACTGAGTGCATTTGTAGGTAAGAAGGAGAAGCTTGAATTGAATGCGGTATCTGATTGGAAGCCAGTGAAGTGACCTGAGGAGAGGGGTGATATGAGTATATCGGTTCTGGCGGAATATGAGACGTGCAGCAGAGTTCTGAACAGATTGAAGGGGAGGTAGATGGCTAAGTGGGAGGCCGGTGAGGAGTAAGTTACAGTAGTCAAGGCGAGAGGTAATGAGAGCGTGGACGAGAGTTCGGGTGGTGTGTTCAGAGAGGAAAGGGCGGAGAATAGAGACCCCCAGGTTCGGGTTCAAAATGATTATGGAGAACTGCCCAGGAATTTAATGTAACAATTATATCAGGGGAGACAAAAAGCTTGCAGTTAGATGATTCTGCTTACAGCAACTAAAATAGTAATAATTTACTGGGAATTGAGCTAATGTTGCAATAACTTGAAATAGATGCTAGACATAACCCATATTTCTAAATCAACAGCCGAGGCTAGCAGAATGATAAAGAACGCGGAACTAGGCCGTGTCCATGATCAGTAAACTCAATTATAGCTTGCTTTTGGTTAAATCATAGCTTTGTCAGCATTAAGTGACTTAAGATCCGTAGCCTGACCAGACACTTGACACTGAATTAGAAAGATAAAATATAGGTCAGATTGTTACTAATATGCTGGATGGACAACTGCTGACACATTCTGATATTTACAACAATTTTCCATGATTCTGCTGAACTTTCATAAGAAAGGTAATGATTAATGAGTACGTTTTCCATACGATGCTGATAACATGTGATTCCTGAATCTAATGATGATGTGGATTTGATTGCTTACCAATAAAAAGAAGAGGGCTGAAGTGTATCTCTGAGCCAGTACTGTAGAATCTCCGCGGATCAGGAGACTCAGGACTTTGCTCCGCATTGGCTTTTGCTTTTATTCATATATTTTGTGTATGTGCTTTATTACACTTGACCCCTTCAGGGGAATCTAGGATAAAGAACTGATAGGTTCCCTGGTGGGGGAGGGCATATAAAGGTCAGCCAAACATTGAAGAAGGTTTGTGGCTCATTGATTGCTTCTGGTGGCAGGGCTTCAGAATCCCCACCAGTCATAGTAATTCACACTGACTATGGTTGGACAAAGAGACTTGGAGGGGCCTGAGGCCAAAGTGGAGGGGCATGGGATCCTCAAGGTCCACCTGTGATTATGCCCCTGCTTTTAAATGGTGTCCCTTCCCCATCCCATGGGGTTAAGCATGACACTCTGGCCTTGTGATGCATAAAAAAAAAAGATGTAGCCTGATGCAACACACAAAGTCCAATTTGATATGGAGGCAGAGGAAGTGGGAATAGAGTGAATGGGGCAAGGGTGCAAGTGAGGGGATTTCTGGGGTGTGGGCGTGAAGGTGATGGAGGAGATCAGAGGGAGTGGAGTGGACGTCCTTGTTTTTTTTGATTATGGGTCAAGGACGTCCAAGTGTTAGGCACGCCCAAGTCCCACCTTCGCTACGCCTTCAACACACCCCCTTGAACTTTGGCCGTCCTTGCAACAGAGTACAGTTGGAGGTGTCCTAAATCGGGTTTCACTTATACCGATTTGGACGTCCCTGAGAGAAGGACGTCCATCTTCCGATTTATGTTGAAAGATGGACGTCCTTCTCTTTCGAAAATGAGCCCCTTAGTCTACTCTTCTTGTCCCAATTGTTAGGATTGCCATGTTGGTCACTAGAATATGTAGAATAATAGTTTTTCAGCGCTATCCTTCCTTAATCAGGTCAGGAACGTAAAAAGTATCGCCTACAACTTGATTGTTCACCTTTCTTTGTTCCCATCCTATAATGCCTTCTGTTCTTTCGGACTTCTGTAAATAATTTGTGAGAGATGAAGGAGTGGATCCATCAATGTTTTTACCAAAGGCATAAGAAGATGGGTAAACCAGACCCCAGTGTGGAAGAATTAAACAGGTGGGAGACTAAAATGCTAGAGAAACATCAAGGAGACCATCTTTCTTGGGTTTTTGGTTGATTAGTTGTTTTCGACCAATACAGAGTAACACATTTTTATTTTGTTACTTAAGAATATAAACATAAATCTTGCCTTGTATAATGCATTGAGTACTTTAGAATACAAAATATATATATTTATATATATATTATTTTAAGTAGAGGAAAAGGCCCTCACGCACAATATATTTTAGAGGTAAGTTTGGTTAATACAGTATTGCTTGCGTATATATCTGTGTGTGATCTTGCTGTGACAAAAGTGGTAGATTTGTAGGGTTAAGTCAATGTTCTTGAGAAAAGATAGAATTTCCACGCTGCACATCTCCAGCTAAGGTTGGATTTCTTCGTACACTCTAATGTGGTCTCCTAAATGGAAACTTGAGACATTCCGAATGATGCGGTTATTATATAAACAAATACAGCAGCTGCAGAAAAGAATCCATCCTGTCATGTATCCGTCGTTGAAACGGTTGAGTTACATGATTGACTACGACTCTGCTGCTAAAGAGGAGTCTAATAATGTTGTGTGACAGGGAGTATGACGATCTTCTAGTAATTCCAGAGTTTTACTTCTGTTCCAAGGATGAAATAGAAAAATTACTAATAATGGTGTCAATCCATGACCTAACCAAGATATTTGCAAAATGCAACACCGTTACTCATCCAAGAATTTGTACGGACAGACCAGAGCTGATTGATTTTTGTTAACGTAAATATAGACGTATAGAAGAAGTTGGTAGATTCAGACCATTTGGTCTATGCAGTATGCCCATTTGTATCTGAGCGATATGCAGCCAGGAACCCTACTCAGTCTCTCATCACCTACAAAGTAGTAAATTTTAAACAAATCGGAGAATTTTTCTTCACTCAACGTGTAATTAAACTTGTAACATGTAATTCATTGCCAGAGAATGTGGTAAAGGTGGTTAGCTTAGCGTGGTTTAAAAAAGGTCTGGGCGGCTTCTTAAAGGAAAAGTCCATAGACCATTATTAAGTGGACTTGGGGAAAATCCACTATTTGTGACCTGGATTGGCCACTGTTGGAAACAGTTTGGTCTCCCCAGTGTACCTCCCCCATCTTACCCTTTATTTATTTATTTATTTATTTATTTATTTTTGTCTATTAGATTGTAAGCTCTTTGAGCAGGGACTGTCTTTCTTCTATGTTTGTGCAGGGCTGCGTACGCCTTGTAGCGCTATAGAAATGCTAAAAAGTAGTAGTAGATATTAAAATCCTCCAGTATGAACTCTGTCACTGTGATGGCTCCTACCACATCTGCTGAAAGTTTCATCCTTCCTTCTAAGACCATATCTTTTGTATCTAAGTCTTTCCACATAGTGAGGGTGCAGAGAACTGGTGGAGCCGACAGCCGCGTGGGTGCTGCCTGCAACCCACCTGCAGCGTGTACCCGGGGCAGACCGCCCCTACCGCCCCACCCTCGGTATGCCGCTGAAGTGGCCAAGTAGGACCCGCGCTGAATATCATTCGACACCCACATAACTAATCACCTCTGCTCTGATCTCCCAGTCTCTTCACCCCAATTCCCATCTCCTCCATACTCCCCTTTCTACTCACTCCAATCCCCCAACTCCACTCTCCCAAATCCCCATGGGTCTGATCCTTCTCCTGGCTCCCCAATCCAATCCCCTAACTTACTCCGCTCCCCCCCTTTCTACTTCCCCTGATCCCCCACTCTGCACTCCAACATCCCCAGCCCTCTGGACTTCCTACAATCCCCAGAACCTACCCAAAGTTGTTCCCTGATAGTTTGGAGTGAAGAAGTAGCCTAGTGGTAAGTGCAGTGGCCTGAAAACCAGGGGAACAAATCAAAAACGAAGGATACAAAGCCACCCAGACTGCAAATAAGCCAGCCACAATGCCCAAGAGGACCAAAGTTTATTCTTCAAAAGAGAAATGCTGATACAACAACGCAACATGGGCCGTGTTTTTGACATACATGGTCTTAATCAGGGGTTCTCTAAAGCCAACAAAACAAATATGGTTACACTCAAAATACCATATAGAGTACATTGAAAAAAATAGCAGCATTGAAGACGCTAAGCACTGTACCGCTGTGTTTTTCAAAATATTCTTTAAGGTATTTTGAGTGTGACCATATTTCTTTTGCTGGCTTTAGAGAACCCCTGATGAAGACCGTGTATGTCGAAACATGGCCCATGTCCAGTTGTTGTCTCATCATTTCTCTTTTGAAGAATAAACTTTCGTCCCCTTGAAGTCCCGTCCCCTTCCCCCTTCTAGTGGGTGGGGGTGGAAGTGGTCCCCCTTTGCCCCAGCCTTTCTGCCTCTGGGTTCAAAAATGGTGACAATGACCCCTAGTGGTAGTCATATATTACTACCATTAGGGTCAGCCTTACACATAAAGGAACCTTGGGGTGGAAGTTGGAGGACCTGGCACATGAGCTGCTTAAGGCTGCTCAGTCACAGACCACCTTATCAAAATCCTGAATGTTATTTAGCCAGGACCCAGAAAGGGGGAGAAGTTATCAATATGGGCTACTGCTAAGACTTGTTATTTTACTGTTAGCCCCAGTTATTAGTATCTAGGTCTCATTGCATAAGTTTGTGGTAAAATTACATGCTTTAACAGTAGCCCACATTGATAATTATACCCCTAAGTGTCTTATCCTGGTTCCAGTGGAGGAGTAGCCTAACGGTTAGTGCAGCAGGCTTTGATCCAGGTGTCCTAGGTTCGATTCCCACTGCAGCACCTTGTGACCTTGGGCAAGTCACTTAACCCTCCATTGTCCCAGGTACTAAAACTTATGGGCCCTTTTACTAAGCCGCGTAAGCGTCTACGCACGCCCCCTAGGGACTGAGAACGTACCTGCATATAATGTGTACAGCACTGCATACATCTAGTAGCGCTATATTTATTTATTTATTTATTTATTTTATTGCATTTGTATCCCACATTTTCCCACCTTTTTGCAGGCTCAATGTGGCTTACAATATATCTTGAAAAATGGAAGACATTAGGAAATAGACATTTAGTGTTACAGAGGAATCTTGGGCAATATGATAATGAAAAGCAAGATGGTAGTATAACAAGCAATATGATTATGATAAAACAAGATAATAGCATGACAAGCAGATATTATAAGACAGTGCCAAGGATGTCCAAGGGCAGAGTCAGGGAGGAGCCATCACCTATGCGGGCATGGGCCATATTCAGTGCTGGCACCCACATAGCAAAGTGGCCAGGTAGGACCCCCCACTGAATATCATTTGGCAACCACATAACTAATGGATCACAGCTTGATCCTGTTACCTGTCCCACCTCTGCTCTGATCCCCCAGAAGTAGTAGTAATATCAGCTGGACCCAAATTAAAGCCAGCAGCTCACACATGCCTGGATAAGCCCAGATATTCATCTGACATTGAATATCTGGGTCTAACAGTCAGCATTTAACATTCAATGCCACCCACTGAATATTGACCAGGAAGCAAAGGATGAGATATATGTACCCCAATTATTTTGGTCCCATTATATATCATAGAATATTAAGAAAACTTCATAGCAATGCACACACATCTGCTAGCATAACATTACTTGATTTGTCAGGATCAGTGGTACAAGATTTTATCTGGATTGAACTCTGCGGCTCTTCAACCAGCCATCTACTCAGCTCTTGAAGTTGTCTAGTTGAAGGCTTAAGACAAATCCTTGCATCCATAATTTGGAGACTTTTACCTGGGGATATGGTGATGCCCTAGATTTGGATTTTGTACTGGACAGACGAGTCTTGCTCCCCTTCCTACTTTCGCTTAGGGTTGGGGTTGAGTTTGCAAATGAGAAGGACGGTTTGGTTGCGGTGATCTGATCCAGCGACAACTGTAGTCCTTTGTATTCTGCGTCTCTGTTTGAAAGCAAAAATAGTTCATCGTGCATGAATATCTGAGGTCAAGGCAGTATTCATTCTAAGTTTTTCTCTTTACCCAAATACATTTTGGCAAATGATTAAGGATGCAGACGTTTGCATTCTTGTTAAAATGCATTTATGTGCTCTGGTCCAGTATTTAACGCCATGACACTGAACGACGCAGAGCAGACCTATCATATCCTGCCCCTTCCCGGAGATTCCAGTGCTGTTTTCTCCAGCTAGCTGATCTTCCTTCCATCCCCAGAATGTGCCCTACCTGAAAAGGCCCCTGCCGAGCTCATGGCAGCTGGTGGAGTTCATTCCACTGGCTGCTAAATAAATAAATAAATAATGGAAGGAAGCCTGAAGCCACCATTGTAGGTAGAAGGTAGAAATAAGGTCTGGGAAGGGAGTGAGTGAGAGAGAGAGAGAGAAGGACAGCACATCCTCTCCTATCCCAGAACCTCTCAACTCTTACTCCTTATCTCTCTTTTAATCCCTTCGTTCTTTCTCTTACCAGCTACCCAGCTTCCTACTTCCCTTTCTTTTACCTCCTCTCCAGTCGCATTTCTGTGCTGTCTTGTTCCCTTCACACATCTGTTCATTTAGTATGTCTCTCACCTCTTCCATTTTCCATTTTCTCTCTTTCTACTGCCTATCAACTCTTTTCACCCTCTCCAGATCCTTCACACCATTTTCCACCCTCCCACCAATCTTCTCACCTCCTCTCACCCTCCAGATACTTTCTCCTTCTGATTCTCCCTCCCTCCAGACACTCTTCCCCCTTCTTGCTTCCTCCCTCTTAGAGAATGACACGGGGACAAAGTTTGTCCCCATCCCCGCCCCGTCCCCGTGGGTTCTGTCTCCATCCCCACCCTGTCCCCACAGGCCCCATCTCCATCCCCGCCCCGTCCCCACAGGCCCCGTCTCCGTCCCCGCCCCGTCCCCGCAGGCCCTGTCTCCATCCCCGCCCTGTCCCCATAGGCCCTGTCTCCACCCGCCCCGTCCCCGCAGGCCCTGTCTCCATCCTCACCCTGTCCCCACAGGCCCCGTCTCCGTCCCCGCCCCGTAGGCCCTGTCTCCATCCCCACCCTGTCCCCGCAGGCCCTGTCTCCATCCCTGCCCTGTCCCCACAGGTTCTGTCCCTGTCCCCGCCCCGTACCCGTGGGCTCTGTTCTCATCTGCAGAAGCCTTGAACACTTATGATTTTATATTTAAATCTTTTTATTAAAGTATAAAAAGGAACAATATGCTGTGCAACTGTTGTGTATAAATTACAAATACAGAACAATAATAACAATGAGCAGCTATAATAAACCCTCCCACCACCACCACACTCTACCCTTCCAATCCCAACAACAGGTGATTTCTACCACACCAAGGAATCCTAATTCACACTGTTAAAATGTCCAGGGGTACAAAATACAACCCGTTCTGTATGCCCTAGAGGGAAGAAATATGCCCTATGAAGCACTGTTATGATTTTTTAATCTGTGGATAAATAAGAAGTCATCAACTATCTCAGGATTCAGTCTAGCTCTCCTGTCTTCCACAGTCCTTCCTAGAATAGAAGTTGTCTTCTTAGAAGATGTGCTGGTAGCAAGATGTACAGGATAATCTCCCATTCAAATTTTGCTAGTTGTGGCCAGCATGTTTGCTTGTTTTTTTTTCAAAAACTCAAAATATCTTTGTAGGCATCATTTAAATATAAATAACAGTCCAGTTCATTAGCAGGCTTCAAAGTAGAAAATGACACGAGGACAAAGTTTGTCCCCGTCCCTGTGGGCTCTGTCCCCATCCCCGCCCCCGTGGGATCTGTCCCCTTCCCCACCCCATGTCACAAATTTGCTGAAGCTATGCCGCATACATGTAAGATTGTGTGGTCTTGTCGGCTCACATTGCACATGGATATTCTGATGAACAGTTACTACTACTTATCATTTCTATAGCGCTACTAGACGTACTCAGCGCTGTACACTGGACAAACAGACAGTCCCTGCTCGACAGAGTTTACGATCTAATCAAGGCAGATAAACAGAACAAATGAGGGATAAGGACAGAGTAGTAAGATTCTGGAATCCCAATGAATAGTAAGATTCTGTACAGAATCCCAAAGAGTAGCAACATTCTGGAATCCCAAAGACTACTACTACTACTTATCATTTCTATAGCGTTACTGGACGTACGCAGCGCTGTACACTGGACATAAAGAGACAGTCCCTGCTTGACAGAGCTTACAATCTAATTAGGACAGACAAACAGGACAAATAAGAGATAAGGGAATTACTAAGGTGGGAATGATAAAACATGGGTACTAAAGAAGTGACTAAGGGTTAGGAGTTAAAAGCAGCTAAAACATGGGTACTAAAGAAGTGACTAAGGGTTAGGAGTTAAAAGCAGCATCAAAAAGGTGGGCTTTTAGCCTAGATTTGAAGACGGCCAGAGATGGAGATTGACATACTGGCTCAGGAAGTCTATTCCAGGCATATGGTGCAGCAAGATAAAAGGAACGGAGTAAACAGTGGTGGAGGAGAAGGGTGCAGATAAGAGATTTACCCAGTGAATGGAGTTCCCAGGGAGGAGTGTAGGGAGTGGAGAGATACCGAGGAGCTGCAGAGTGAATGCACTTGTAAGTCAATAAGAGGAGTTTGAACTGTTTGCAGAAATGGATAGGGAGCCAATGAAGTGACTTGAGGAGAGGGCTAATATGAGCATAGTGTCACTGGCCTTTTTTCATGTGTATCCTTGTGCAGTACGTGCTGGTAAGAATCAGCAAAAATATGTGTTATTTTTTAAAATGCCAAAACAGCAAAAGAAAGCACCAAGAGCCTTCAAAATAGGGACACAAATGCTTTAATCATACTCCGTTGGAGAACTATCTTCAAAAATGACCTGACACAGGCCATGTTTCGGCACACAGCATCTGCGTTAGGGGCACAGAATTAGCGGGAGCAACATTCGGCAGCAAAGTTTGCTGAACAAGAGTTGTGGAAAGTATATACAGCGGCAGTATTTGCTCCTCTGTACATATATTCAAATGAAAACGCTGTCCCTCAATGTTAGGGTTTATTTTATAAAATGCACATCTAAGTGCTGAAACCACCCCTGCTCCACTGTCACGTCTGTGGTCATGACTGCTCTCAGACTCACTCTATTTCCGGTGGTCAGCTTCTGAGCTGGCTTCTGTCTGTTCTTTCTGAGTTAGTTTTGTCTCTGTCTCTGTGTGCTGGCTGCATTGGATTGTCTGTGTGCTGCTTCCCGTTCCAGACTTCAGCGCAGTCCAGTCTGGATCTTCCGGCCTGCCAGACTTGCTTGGCTTGTTTGAGCCAGCACAGCACCTGTAGCTGCCTGGTGATTGCTGCATCTGAGTCTCAGCTGCTGCTGAGCTTATTAGCCATTTGGAAACTCTCTGCTTTGCCTTGCATCGCCAGACTTCAGCGCAGTCCAGTCTGGATCTTCCAGCCTGCCAGACTTGCTTGGCTTGTTTGAGCCAGCACAGCACCTGTAGCTGCCTGGTGATTGCTGCATCTGAGTCTCAGCTGCTGCTGAGCTTATTAGCCATTTGGAAACTCTCTGCTTTGCCTTTGCATCGCCTAAGGCCCTGGTATGTGGGTGCTTGTTACACTTCTGCCTAGTCCAGTTTATTGTCTAAGAGTCTTGCCTGATTCTAGTCTAGTCTTTGTGTAGTTTAGCTTGTACTGTATTGCTTGTTTCCTTGCCTTGTTTCTTGTTTGTATTTCTGTGTTTAGTTTCTGTTTGTCTGTGTTCTTGTTCAGTGGCTGCCTGGCAGGCAGCTTTCAGTCCTGTCCATTATCTATCAGTGTTTGTTCCCTGTTTCAGTGGCTGCTTGCAGCTTGCAGTTCAGTCCCTTTTCTGTCTGAGAGTCCTAGTCTAGTGTTCTGCCTAGCCTCCCTGTGTGTTCTGGTCCCTGTGTGTATCCTGCTGGTATCCTGTTCCGGCCCTGTCCGGCAAGTCCTGCCGGCCACCTGCACCCAGGGGCTCAACTCCTGGGGAAGGGTGGCTAAGTGCAGGTGAAGTCTAGCTGTTCCTGTCAGAGTTTTGTCTTGTTCCTGGTGTGGGGTTGTTTTGCCTGCCACTGCTGCTCCTCGGCAGTGGCCCAAGGGCTCACAATCCGAGTTCCTGCTTTTGAAAACGTGACATCCACCCATTCTCCACCTCCTGGGAAAACCTCTACCTATATAGCATATGAAAGGAGACAGTGTTATGTTTTATGAGCACCTACTTCTATGTATGTCTGCCCTGGTCATTTTTTAAGGGGGTCAATATTCAAAGCAATTTAACTGACCAGAAATGGCTCGTGGCCTTGAGCTAACTAGCCAGCTCTGCAAACCCAGAAATTCAACGCCAAAGCCTGGCATTGAATTTCTGGGTTTAACGTCAGCAAAATGCTGATCGCAGCTGACTGAATATCAAACCCTAAGGGACTGATATTCAGACTGCAGGAGTTACCTGGGCCAACTCCCGCGGTCAACGCTGAGCCTGGATATTCAACGCCGGGCTGTTTCCGGTGACTGAAAGCGCTACGGATCTGAAATAGCTGTGGGCTATAAGACATCCAATAGCCTACATTACTGCTATTTGATGCCTCTGTGCTAAATTAAATGAAAAAAAAAATTAAGGGGCCCTTTTACGTCAATTTGGAACTACCGCCTGGCTAACGCGTGCTCTGGGCAGTAATTCCATTTTTTACGTGCATCCGATATGCGCAACAGAAAATATATTTTTATTTCCTACCACGTGGCGCTAACCGGTCAGTAATCGGCAGTGTAAGCACGCTGACGATTACCGCCCGGTTAACGCATCAGACCTTTCCGCTAAGTCGATGGATGGCGGTAAGGTCTCAGGCCCAAAATGGACACACGCCAATTTTTATTTTGACGCACATCCATTTTTGGCCAAACAAAAAAGGCCTTTGTTGCAGGCGTGCTGAAAAATGGACCTGCGTGCGTCCAATACACACGCCTACAACAGCTCAGGCCATTTTTCCACGCACCTTAGTGAACGGACCCCTAAGTGATAAAAGCATAAAGTTAAATGATATGTTCCAAGTATTTTGCCATATATTTTGTGTGGGCACTTCTTTATACACGCTGATTCACAAGATTATATACAGAGACGCCCCAGGTTACATGTATAATCTGATAGGCATACCAGCCAGAAATGGTTTAAAATCTTCAGGGTCTTTGTAATAATAAAGGACGGCTGTTATCTCTCTCTTGAAGGCCCAGTGTTGCTTTTTTGTGTGTATTAAAATCTTCTAGAACATATCTCAATTTGCATCTTCCTAATTATAAAGGACTTACGTACGAGACATATTATGCATCCAACTTCTCTGTAATAGGCAGTCAAATTTGGAATGCCTTACCAAGATCCACTCGAATAGTCAATGACCTTCTACCTTTCTGGAAGTTGCTAAAAACGTATATCTTCAATCAAGCTTACACAAATAACCTGAATTAAATAATAAGTCCATGTGTACCACTAGACCAATCCAAGAATTCAGAACCGGAATGTACTCCCCTATTATTCCCTTAACAAACTCCTTTTTTACCCACCTCCACACAATCTATTATATCTACTACTACTACTATTTAGCATTTCTATAGCGCTACAAGGCATACGCAGCGCTGCACAAACATATCCTTTTTCTTACCCCTCCCCTACATTTTCCCTATAATAACTACATGTTATTATAACTATATGTCAACTTGTTATCCTGTTTTACTATGTAAGCCGCATTGAGCCTGCTATTGAGTGGGAAAGTGCGGGGTACAAATGTTACAAATAAATAAATACTGGATTGATCATTGTGGAGTGCTGGTTTGTCCTTTGTACCCTTTTGGACTCTTTGGGTTTCTGCCAGGTACCTGTGACCTGGACTGGTCACTGTTGGAAACAGGATACTGGGGTAGATGGACCCAGTATGGCTATTCTTATTTTCTTGTGGATTTCTTCCGCTGGCGAGGCTTGGGGATTCCTGCCATCTGCACAAACGGCAGGGCCCTGTTACTGGGTGGGCCTAAGGAAAATACGCAGGGGCCCAAGTCACACGCAGCTGTTTTATAAAATTACCTCCTAAATGGCATCTAAAAGACTCCATCCTTGCTCTGTATCGCACTACGGAAAATAGAAACCCACATTAAAGCTTCTATTTGTTTTTTATTACGCAGGATTTAATAAAATGATTTTAATGTGTGTATAGAGGGGAGGGAGTGGGGATGCCTCAAATCTCAATATTTGTAAACTTGAGTTAGTTTAAATATTAATCATTAAGTTAAGTGATTACGGGTTTCTGTACAGTTGCTGTTCAAACAGTTCATTCATAACCATGGCATGTCAGATTTCACGGGCATGCTCTTTAATTGCATTCATTCATTTCTAATTTATTTAAGCCTTAAGCACAACAATCCTTAACTAAATGTACATCATATTCTTTTCTTTAAACTTCTAACCCAAATCCAAGATATGTTCTATGAATATAAATATGTTATTCAAACACACAGTGACTGACATTACCACTGTTATTATGTACTTACCAGTTGAAAACCATTTAAAATCTGGTAGATAAGAGTGATGGTCTTTCTATTTAAAGGTTATTCAAAGTACATGCTGAAGAGACCCAGTTTAACGTATGCTATAATTTAAGAGCTCAAAGACACAAAACCACTGCCATTTTAGTGTGATTTTCATTTTAAGCACTTGGCCTGATTCACTAATGGGGTAATTCTTTATTACTTTACTTTATTTATTTTTTGTCTATTAGATTGTAAGCTCTTTGAGCAGGGACTGTCTTTCTTCTATGTTTGTGCAGCGCTGCGTATGCCTTGTAGCGCTATAGAAGTGATAAATAGTAATAGTAGTAGTCTCTTGTAACCAGAGCTAATATTGTGATGTCATAATGCCTCAGGCCACCAATAAGAGCCAACCTCATCAGTGATGTCACAATGGCTTGATTGTCCTATACTTGGCTTACTTTTATTACATAGCTCTTTGAGCAGGGACTGTCTTTCTTCTATGTTTGTGCAGCGCTGCGTATGCTTTGTAGCGCTATAGAAATGCTAAATAGTAGTAGTAGTAGTAGTAATTCTATAAAATGGTGCCTAGAGGTTCTTAGAATTTACGTCCATCATGTTATAGAATACACAGTCAGTTGTGCACATAAATTCTAATAATTGCCAATTAGTGTCAGGAATTGCTTGCTAATTTGGCCATTATGAGCGCTGATTGGCTTGTTAACTAATTAGGTGGCACACGCAAATACAGAATACAACAGTATTTGTGTGCGCAACGTAAGTCGCACTGTATAGAATCCAAGGGACGGCGCCCAAAATTATGCGTGGAATTTAATTGCTTAATGAGCTGATTAGCATCGATAATTGGGTGCTCACAATTACTGGCATTAATTGGCAATAATTGGAATCATTTGCATATATTTATAGTCAATGTTCTATAAAGATATGTACATACATTTTTTTTTGCACAGATCTGAAATGGGGCTTGGCAATGGGAGGTGCATGGGTGAGTCAGGGGCGTTTCTAGGATTTGCACGCAGTGTTATAGAATTTGGGGGATCTGCACCTAATTTAAGTATGGGGATTTACACCAGGGTTCAGTTGGTGCAAATCCTTGCACCCAAAATTGGGTGCAGATCCCAGCGCTATTCTATAAAAGCTGCTGTTTACAGCAGGGGCGTAGCCAGACTTCAGCGGGAGGGGGGTCCAGAGCCTGAGGTGAGGGGCACATTTTAGCCCCCCCAGCACCGCCGACCCCCCCGCTGCCACCACCAACAACAACTTTGACCCCCCCCTGCCGAAGACCCTCTCGACCCCCCTCCCACCGCCAACCCTCCCCTGCCGCAGCCGTCACCTACCTTTGCTGGCGGGGGACCCCAACCCCCGCCAGCTGAGGTCCTCTTTTTCCGGTGCAAGGCTTCGTTCGGTTTCTGTGAGTCTTGCAGATCAGCCAACAACACGGCCGCTGGCTGATCTGCAAGGCTTCGTTCTGTTTCTGTGAGTCTGACGTCCTCACAGAAACAGAACAAAGCCTTGAGTCAGAAGAAGAAGACCTCGGCTGGCAGGGGTTGGGGTCCCCCGCCAGCAAAGGTAGCTGACGGCGGCGGCAGGGGAGGGTTAGCGGCGGGAGGGGGGTCGAGATGGTCATCGGCAGGGGGGTCCAGGGCCAAATCTACGGGGGCCCAGGCCCTGTGACCCCACGTAGCTACGTCACTGGTTTACAGAATAACACTTAGAGCATATTTTTGGGCACCATTTACAGAACTGAGTCCTCTGTGTGAAAGCACATAGCCAGTTGTCACACATTTCAGCATGATTTCTAGTAAGTCTTAAACTAATCTCACTACTAATAGCAAGATTTAGGAGGGGGGGGGGTGAAAACTATAGGTGGCAGGAACATAGGTGGAAGGCTCCTGCCCAACTTCGAGGGAGTATTGCTTATGATGTAATCTAAGGCTATCTTTAATGGGAGAAAGGCCAGTGGCTTGAAGTATCTGAATCTGAGATTCATGGGCCTTAACTCTGTTTTCAATTGCACTGGCCCTAGTTTCTACTCCCTCTAGTTTCTTAACTGTATCTTTGGAAAAGTCACAGAGCTGTTCAACAAAAATTCAGTCCTGGTTACCTGGTTGCTCCTTCCAAATATCCATCAATGAGATGGATTGCAGTGTCAAAGATAATTCCTGAGAAACAAATGGAGGCGTATGACCCATTCCGCCTCCTTCTGATGCAACTTCCTGTTAGGGACTGGTCAGAGAGGTAGGCCCAGTGCCAGCTGCAGGCAGCTTTTCAGTACAGCTGCTGCAGGGCCAAAGACTTACTGAAAACTAAGGTAAACAGGGTGGGAAGGGGAGGAGAGAGAGAGAACCACATGTGGTTCGAGAGGGGAGCGAAAGATGGTGGACCACATGGGGAGAGGTGAGGGAGGGAGGCAGGAGGTATTATTAATCGTGATTAACATTGTTAATCATGATTAATAACACGTTAATCATGGTTTACACTGTGATTAATGTGCAGCCATATAATTTATGTTCATTCAGTCAAAACATTGAGTTTTGTTGACAGTGAATTAAATAGCGCATTTTTAACATTTTCTATGTGTGGTCCACTAGGGATAGTACTGACATTCATGCACCCCTGTATGCATAAAGGTTGCCCACCCCTTGCTTAGATTATTTTTATATATAGGAAGTATATCAAATAAAACACCCATTTTTAAAAGCTTTCTACACATATCCTTAGTTAGTACAGGAGTCCTCCCAGAACTGAAACGCATGCTATATAAACTCCATGACAACTCCAAAGGACCCAATCAGATCGCTCTACTCCTTATCTACCATCCACCAGGACCCTGGACTAAGGCTGAATCTATCATAATGGAGATCATCTCGTCTGTGATGTCTCAATTTCCCAAAGTAGTTGTCCTGGGAGACCTAAACCTACACCTAGAGAATGATGGGGATGCCAACGTACATAACTTTAAATCATTCTTGAGAACATCTGAATTTGCTATACATGGGGGGCGGTCCAACCCATGAGCTAGGCCATACTTTGTTTCCTTACGTCCCATCCCACCAACCTAATTGGATCAACCACATAGAAGCCAATACCATTGTCCGACCATTTCCATTTGGACTTTACCATTAATATCTGCCTTCTGAACCACCCAACCCATCACCCTATTAAACTTATCACCACCAGAGGAATCCAGCTTCTGGAACGAACTAAAAAAATGTACTTCCCCTTGAAAGCCCCACGCAAGAATCTGTAAAATAGGTCTGGGATATCAAAGTCAAAACAGTTCTGGACAAAATAGCACCAATAACTAACAAAAAAGTTCAAGTATCTCGAAAATCACCATGGTTCTCAGAAGAACTATCACAATTAAAACGAAATTGCAGAAACCTCAAAAAGAAATGGAGAAAATCAAAGCTACTGATGATAGATCCAAATGGAAAATCTCCTTTCATCACTGTAACCGGTTCCAAGCAAAAATACTACGGCAGCCTAGTGAGCCAGGACACCCTTGACAATAAAAAACTATTCACCCTATTTAGGAGCCAACTCCATTCACTCTCGTGTTAGACAGCAACAAACACGCCCCTCTGCTCAAAACCTAGCTGACTACTTCGAAAGCAAGGCCAATCAAATTAGAGCCGACCTAGCCAAACAGAACACAAAAGAAAAGAATTTAAAAGCCTATGACTCAGGGGTCATCTCTACCCTAGATTCAAGTCAGGGAATTAAAGCAAACCAACTATGGGAACCATTCCAACCACTATCAACTGAAGACGTAAAAGCACTACTGCTAAAATGTTCACGCTCGCATTGCTTCCTAGACCGTTGTCTAGAATTCCTGTTCCAAACTACCCCAACAGAAGTAGTTCATTGGCTAACAGACTGCCTGTACGAGCTACTAGATTCTGGCTCTCTTCCTTCAGATATGGGCAAAATCGTCCTCACACCACTTTTAAAGGGATCAGGGTTAGACTCTGCCTCCACTGAAATTATTGTCCAGTGGCGAATATACCACTCTACAAAAATGCTTGAATCGTATGTAAGTAAACAATTCTCCAAATATCTGGACACATTCACCACACTACACCACTTCCAATTCGGATTCAGATCTGTACACAGAACTGAAACTCAAACAATACCTATGGAAGAGGGATCAGGTGCTTCTACTTCAGTTCGACATCTCAGCAGCATTCGACGCAATGGATCACGTAATGCTACTAGACTGTCTAAATCAGATTGGAATTACTGGCCAAGTCCTCAAATGGTTCAACAAATTCCTCTCAAACCAAAGCTACTCAGTTAAACAAAACAATAACCTTTTCAAATACTAGATTACGAAATGCAGGGTTCCCCAAGGGTCCCCGCTCCCTCCCATCCTGTTCAACTTCTCCATGTCTTCACCTGGGATCAGGAGAACTACTACTATCATAAGCAGATGACATCATGCTCCTCCTACCAAGACCCGATCAGTAACAACCGAGATGAACTCTATCCAGATTTGGGTTCCTAGCAAACAAACTGAAATTGTATACCCAAAAGACTAAGACTCTCTGGTTCTGGAATCAAGGAACCGAGGTCCCATCTTCAATAACACTACCCAACAACACCACCTTCCCAGCTGAATCAGAAGCAAGAATACTTGGAGTCATCCTTGATTCTTCCCTATCACTCACATCCCATATCAACCAGCTACGGAAGAAAACAATGCTTAAAATGAGACAGCTTCGTCTAGTCAGGTCTTTCTTTGATCAAAAAGATCTTTTGCGATACTGTTACACATGCTTATCCTACCGCATCTGGACTATTGCAATGCCCTATTTCTTGGCATTAGGAGCAAATACCAATACAAACTACAGATTATACAGAATACAGCGGCAAGACTAATCTTCAAACTGAACAGATACACCAGTGTCTCACCTTACCTTGCAAAACTACACTGGCTACCAATAGCTGAAAGAACTATGTTTAAGGTTGCCTGTCTAGTCTTTCAGATTCTTCGAGTTGTTATCTCTACATTCCTGATCAACATCTCATCTATTTGCATTGTTCATTCCAACAGACTGAAGGCCCTGTTAACTAAGCCATGTTATAGGCGCCTTAACGTTTTTCACACGTTAACCATGTACCTACGTTAACAGTGTACACACCTACAATAACCCTATAGGCTATTTATAGGCACGTTAAAAACGCGAAAGCGCCTTAGTAAACAGGGCCCTAAAAGAACTGGTCCTGGCCCCACCGTTTCTCAAGGGAATCCAATCTCAAAAGATCTTTAACTCGCTCTTCTCAATGGCAGAGATCACATTATAGAACTCACTCCCTCTGCTATCAGAACACAGAATAACTACCTCAGCTTCAAAAATAAGCTAAAAACCTTCTTCCTCCCAAAGACTGCTACATAATACTCACCAATTCCCAAATAATCTTTAGAAATATCGAATTTAACATAGACTATAATAACACCGTATAACGCTCTATTACATCTTATCATTTCAATAAGAGTTGTATTCACCCATTAGCCTACTTCTAAAAATGTAACTGTTGTTCCACTAATGTTGTAAACCACACTGAACCCTAGACAGGGGATATTAGCGGTATATAAGACCAAAATTGAATTGAATAATATAACAAAATCACATACAAAAACATAATCAACAATATATATTATTGTTATGTCATCATAAAAAGGAAAAACAAGTTTAAACCCCTAAATTAGAGAGCTCCATGGGAACAGAGATAGCGGGATTCCTCAAGATACCGCAGGAATCCATGGGGGATCTCCTCTAGGACCATGGGGATCCCGTAGGGATGGATGAAGGTTCACAGGGATCCTGAGGGATGGACCCAGGTCCTGCGGGGTTCCCATAGAATAGAAAGGGGAAACAGAGACTACCCTGTCTTCAGCTCCCTCCCTCCCAGCCACCTCTCCTCCAGCCCTGGATGTCCTCCCCACACATACCTCACATCACCCTGGTGGTCTAGTGGCTTGCTTCAGGGCAGGAAAGGTCCCCCACACTTTCCTGCCCACTGCCGCTGATCGTCTCGCTGCCACCGCTTGTTTAAAATGGCCACCAAGAGTTCAAGTGGCAGCTTCGTGAGGCGCTGATTATAGAAGACGATTAATCAGCACCGATTTTTTTAAGCATCATATATAGAATCTCCCTCACAGTGCTGTTACATGGGGGGGGGGGGGTCATTTTATAAAGGTTTCCCTATGTACATGCAGGAAGGACCTTTGATAAAATTAACCTCAATATATATGTGCCAACAAGACGGCATGCCGGACGCTTATCCACAAGCTGCATGTAGGCATTCCCAGAGCTGTGGTTTGGGCAGAGTGGGGACAGAGTTGTGATGTCCCCACATATTTCAGTGGAGGAGTGGAGTGGAGGAGTAGCCTAGTGGTTAGTACAATGGACTTTGATCCTGGGGAACTTTCAATTCCCACTGCAGCTCCTTGTGACTGTGGACAAGTCATTTAACCCTCCATTGCCCCTGGTACAAAATAAGTACCTGAATATATGTAAACCGCTTTGAATGTAGTTGCAAAATACCACAGAAAGGCAGTAGATCAAGTTCCTTTTCCCTTTCCCTATTTGAGATTCTAGGTGGAATGTTAATGTTGCTATTCCACTAGCAACATTCCATGTAGAAGCCTGCCCTTACAGATCAGCAGCGCGGTCGCATTAGTGATCTGCAAGGGCAGGCTTCTAGAGGGAATGTTGCTAGTGGAGGAATAGCCTAGTGGTTAGTGCAGTGGACTTTGATCCTGGGGAACTGAGTTCAATTCCCACTGCAGCTCCTCGTGACTCTGGGCAAGTCACTTAACCCAAAACCTCAGAAAGGTGGTATACCAAGTCCCATTTCCCTTTCATAAAATATGCAGGCACAGACTGAGTGCATCCACGCATTTACAGCTGCTGCGACACTTGCAGGATCTTTGAGCCTGCTGTATAAAAGGTTCATAAGCACCTGTCTTGCCTTTATAAAGAATCCGCCTGTCTGGACGTCTCACATAGGTGTCCTGTTATAAAAGCCCTTAAAATCCTCCACATATCCCACATCATTTACGTAAGCATCTAAGGGGGTCTTTTACAAAGGCACAGTAGCGATTTTAGTTCGCAATAAACACTAGAGATGCCCATAGGAATATATGGGCGTCTCTAGCACAGGGGAGTAGCCAGACTTTGGCGGGAGGGGGGTCCAGAGCCCGAGGTGAGGGGGAAAATTTTAGCCCCCCCTGGCACCGCCGAACCCCCCCCCCCCCCCACTGCCATCGACCCCCCCCCCCCCCCCAGCAACAACAACTTTGACACCCCCACCGACGACCCTCTCGACCCCCCCTCCCACCGCCAACGTGCAGGACATCAGACTCAGAAACTGAATGAAGCCTTGCACGGGAAGAAAAGGACCTCGGCTGGTGGGGGTTGGGGTCCCCCGCCAGCAAAGGACAGCGATGGCGGGTTGATGGCGGGAGGGGGGGTCGAGAGGGCTGTTGGCAGGGTGGTCCAGGGCCAATGGCCCCACTTAGCTATGCCCCTGCACTAGCATTTAGCTCATGCTTAATTTTAGCATTCGATAAAAATGCTAGTGTGTCTTTGTAAAAGGCCCACTAACTGAGTACCCCCCCCCCCCCAACAACGTTCAAACATCCAGTTCAATACTCAGATGGCATTTTTTTCCCCAGTCTGATAAAGGGAGGACAGTGCTGATAATCGATAGAGTTTTGTATCACTATTCATGAACACAATCTGCAAACTCATCTCTAATTCTTAAAGAGGTATTACAGTTTTAAGGTTTTCAAACTGCCCCCACCTATGAATCACAATAAATCAGGGTGCAACTGATCTAATCCTTATTAGAATAATCTAAAAGTGGGGCAGCCTGGTGGTATACCGGCCCTACTGTGCATTGCCTGGTGCAGAGATTTGGGATGGGATTAATCCCTGTTAGAACCTTCTCCTCTCTGGATTGGACAAAAGCAGGGATACTGCAGAAGCAGTTTTCACAGACCCTGGGGGCAGACAGTCAGACGCTGCTCAATGCTGACACCTGGTGGCCGGTTTTAGGAGCCAAGATTACAGGCTTTTCAGCAGGAATCCTGGTGGGAGGCCCAAAGAACTGCTGCTGCAATCCCTGGACTAAAAATAGTTTAAGAGGAAAGGTGTAAAACAGGAGGGAAAATCCTAGGGTACTTGCAAATGAAGGGTGCAGGGCACCAAATTTCAGCTCTGCTTTTGACTGAGCTGAAAGCCGAATGGAACAAGAAAAAACAACAGGACAAATAGTTTCCTTGCAGGCATGGCACTGCTACATGCAAAGAATGAATGAATGAATACAGCATGTACTGCTAGGGGTCCTTTTACAAAGGCACGTTAGCATTTTTAGCGCGCGCTAAAAATAAGCGTACACTAAATGCTAGAAACACCCATATAGTCCTATGGGCATCTCTAGCGTTTAGCGCATGCTAGTCACAGAGCTACCAAGTTACCCATTTCAAGAGGGAGACTTTTTGGCCGGTCCTGGTTTTAAAATTACATCCCAAAGCAGCGTGGGACTTGTTGTCCATGATTCTATCCATTGAGATCAGTGCTGCAGGTCCCATAATGCGCCAGGATGAGGTTGGCAGACATTCAGGATCGGCCAAAACGTCTCCCCTCCTGGAATGGGTAACTTGGCAGCTCTGTAATCATTAGCGCATGCTAAAAACGTCACTGCACCTTTGCTCAGGGAAGGACATTTGTAAATATAAAAGAAGGCCATGCCGGTTAGATCCAAGATGGCGTTGCTCTACTAGGACGCTCTGAACCTCATTCCCGCTGAGATGCCTAAACGTAGAGGGAGAGTAGCGGGCAGAACTTCCCCGCTTCCACCCCCCATATCGGGTCCAATTGACCGCTACATGAGATCAAGAGCAGCTGTACCTGATGGCGGAATGCCTCCGGTAGGGAACGCCAGCGAACGAGAGATTTTGGCTTCCCCCGGACTTGAGACAACATTGAGCCCCGCTGCACGCACTCCACCACCTCAACCGCTCGGCGCGAGTTCGTTCCTCCTTGACCCGACGGGGTCTCCCTCGGAAGGAGCAGGAGACCCGGAAGAGCTTCGGGGTGAAGTTTCGCTTTCATCGGAGGACGGAATGGAGGGCAGTTTGCCCATATCGACGCCGAGCAATGGGCTGAGAGAAGCTGAGGGACCAAGCGAGACGAGTGTAAAGTCTTCAGCAAGGTTTGATTTTCCTACTGAATTAGTGACTAAACCAAAAGATGTGACTTTAGATTCCCTGTGGGATTTGATGTCTAACCTGGGACAATTTTTCCTCAAACAATTTAATGAAGTTTTACCTAAGGTGAATAACATTGAAAGTGGCTTGCAAAAACAAGAGGAAGAGATTAAAGCTTTAAATGAAAAAATGGAGAAAATTGATCAAAAAGTTATGAACTTGGAAACGCAGCAAATTACGATGATAAAGGACTTAACAAATCTTAGGCAAAAAATGGAGGTTTTTGATAATTACACTAAGAATCACAATTTGAGATTTGTTAACTTTCCTAGGTTACAAAATGTTCTTCCACTTGAGATGTTGAAACGTTATTTCCTTGAAACTTTGAATATTTTGGAAAAAGATTTTCCACCTTTTTCACAAGTTTATTACATCCCAGAAAAAAACACGAATCCAGAATCTGAAAAACCTATTGACGTTTCTCTTTTGCTTGAGACCTCTGATTCGGAATTGGCGACGGCTGCCACCTTGGTGGCAACTGTCGCATTGATTCCTGACAAGAATTGGATTTTCCGTTTGTTTTTCCGTAATAAGGATAAACCCTTTTTGGGTTTTAAAGTAATGTTATTCCCTGACGTCTCCAAGGAGACGAGACGACGGAGGAAACAATTTTTGCTCCTCAAGCCTGGGGTTCTGCACTTGGGGGGTACCTTTTTTTTAAGATACCCCTGCAAGTGCATCATCAGGCTGGGGGGAAAAAAGTATGTGTTTACTGAACCTGGACATTTGTCTTCGCTAATCATCTCAGCTAAGAAGGAGAAGCATTAAAGATAATGTACAGTTCCTAATAGAGAAGGATTTCCTTATATTAGTTCCTGAGTTATAGTTCTCTCTAAATTTAAATTCATGGATCTCTAATTATGGACGAGTGTTTTATGTTGCTGAAAGTGTAAAGATTTATTTGCTCTTTCTTATTTTCTTTTTTTTTCCTGTTTAAAAAATTATTTGTTAATCGACTCTTTCCTAAACAAGATGGTTTCTTGTAAAAATTGTTTAAATGAATAAATAATAAATTAAAAAAAAAAAAAGAAGGCCATGCCTTTCATTTCAGAAATGTCTGAAAAGTATAAACTGATATATATTTTAAAAGAAGAGAGGTCTATAAAGAGACACAGAAAGGAAACAGTGCTAAGAAACAGCAAAGCTGATGCTCCTTTAAAAAAATCCTGGCTATCACTGATGATTTTTCCAAGAGATGTTTTCTGATAAGCTAAAGGTAATCCTAGATGAATTCTGCATAAACATTTTGAAAATTCTACATGCATTTTACTGCAGCTCAGGGCCACAGAAAGGGGGGCCGGGGGGGGGAAAATTCCCTGGGCCCGGGCCTCTAAGGGGGGCCCGGCGCTGTGGTCTCTCTCCTGTTCCTGACGGGATCTGGGTGATTGTGTCCCGACAGGAGGAGAGAGAAAACTCCGGCATTGGGTCCCCCTTGGAGGCTGGGGAGGACCAGGAGGAGCAGACACAGCAGGCTGGCAGGTGGGGGGGGGGGGGGGCCCTGCCAGCAGAAGAGATCTACCTCCAGCACTGCTGTTCTTCACAGTCTGCCTCATTGCCTTCCATGTGGCTGATTTTCCCCTCAGGTCGCGCATGCTCAGTTTTGAAACGAGCATGCGCGACCTGAGAGAAAAAATAGGCCTTGGGATCCCCGCCAGGCAAGGTATTTACAGTTGCAGCAGGTGACAGGCAGGGGGGCTGTGGCAACGACAATCCTTGCAGGTTGGAAGGTGGAGGCAGCGATCTTGGGGGGACAGGCCTGCCAGCGGCCCAGCTCAGTCTCTCTGCGGCCCTGCTGCAGCTTACACAAAGGACCCCTTTGTCACAGGAGAGGAATTCAGTGTTTTCTAGACCCTTGTTCACTTATGATGAGGCTTTTTCACACACATGTGCTCACATTATTCTCATGTTAAAAAAATGAATGACAAAGGGATGCAATGCTACCACAAGCCAAGGCCGAATCCCTCCACAAAGCTGCTTAGAGCGAAGTGCACTTACAAATGCCAGTTAAACCTGAGAATAAGGCATTGGTAGGAAAGCACCTCCCGCACTGAAAAGTTTAGCATAAGTAACTCAGGGGTTCGTTTACTAAGGTGCACCAAAAAATGGCCTGCGCTTTTATAGGTGCGGTGTATTGGACACGCACAGGTCCATTTTTCAGCATGCCTGCAAAAAAGGCCTTTTGGGGGGGGGGAGGCTGAAAATGGAAGTGCGGCAAAAATAAAAATTAGCGTGCATCCATTGTGAGCCCGAGACCTTACCGCCACCCACTGACTTAGCGGTAAGGTCTCACTCGTTAACCAGGCGGTAATCGTAAGCACTCGTGCACTGCCGATTACCGCCCGGTTAGCGCCATGCGGTAGAAAATAAGCAAATGTTTTCTGCCACGTGTATGAGACGCGCGTAAAAAATGGAATTATCGCCCCAGGGCACGCGGTAGCCAGGCGGTAGTTCCAAATTGATGCGAGTCGGACGCACATAGGCGCCTACACGCCTTTGTAAAAAGACCCCCTCAGTAAATCACTATAGCCACTGCAAAAGTATTACGCAAAGCTGGGGTCTGTTTAACACAGGGGCATAGCCAGACTTCGGCGGGAGGGGGGTCCAGAGCCCAAGATGAGGGGGCACATTTTAACCCCCCACGCCATTGCCAACACCCCCCCCCCCCCGCTGCCACCACCACCAACAACTTTGACCCCCCCCCTGCCGACAACCCTCTCGACCCCCATCACACCGCCAAACCTCCCCCGCCGCCACCGTCACCTACCTTTGCAGGCAGGGGACCCCAACCCTCGCCAGCCAAGGTCCTCTTCTTCCTTCGTTCTGTACGTGCAGGACGTCAGACTCAGAAACAGAACGAAGCCTTGCGTCGGAAGAAGAGGACCTCTGCTGGCTGGGGTTGGGGTCCCCCACCAGCAAATGTAGGCAACAGCGACAGCGGGTTGGCGGCGGGAGGGGGGTCGAGAGGGTCATCGGCAGGGGGGTCCAGGGCCAAATCTACAGGGGTCCAGGCCCCCGTGGCCCCACGTAGCTATGCCATTGGTTTAACATCAACAGTGGCGTGAGGCAGCAAAGGCTAGAACCTAGGAGAATGAATAATGCGAAGCTTGAGGCTATTATTTGGTTGGAAAGGCGGGGTACTTACGTGAGAACATAGTTGACGCTGACAATGCAGTGAGGCCTCGAAGACCTGCTGTTATGCACGATGGTGGCATAACTCTGCACCCACACCCAGCCCCCATGCTTGGCCAGGAAGCGATAATACTTGGTGGTCACTTGTCCTTTCACCAGCACTGTGCAAGAAAACGGGGCGGGAGGACGGAGAAGGGGAAGCAAGAGATGCGTTAGCAGTAGTAGGCTTGTAATGTCAACTGCATTGCCTCATCTAAAATGCCATTAATTATAGTCATATTCATCTACATTAGGGGCCCTGTTTACCAATCCGTGCTAGCGTTTTTAGCGCGTGCTAAATGCTACAGTCGCCTTTAAGTTCCAATGGGTGAGTTAGGGGGTCCTTTTACTAAGGTGCGCTGAAAAATGGGCTGCGCTAGTGTAGGCGAGTGTTCTGGGAGCACGCTATTCCATCTTTCAACGCGCCTGTAAAAAAGGCCTTTTTTAAATCATTGCCGAAAATGTATGTGCGGCAAAATAAAAATTGGTGCGCATCCATTTCGGGTCTAAGACCTTACCACCAGCCATTGACTTAGCGGTAAGGTCTCAAGCGGTAACCCTGCGGTAACTGTCTACGCGCGTACAACGACGATTACTGCCCACGCAGGAAAATAAGAATTACCCGGCGCACGTAAAACACAAATTACCGCCCGGGCCTCACGGTAACTGGGCAGTAACTCCAAATTGACGTGCGTTAGGCAGGGGCGTAGCCAGACTTTGGCAGGGGGGGTCCAGAGCCAAGGTGAGGGGGCACATTTTAGACACCCCCCCGGCGCCGCCACTAACACCCCCCCCCCCCGCCATTGCCGACACCCACCGCCAGCACCACCAACAACTTTGACCCCCCCCCCCCGCCGACAACCCTCTCAACCCCCCCCCCCCCGCCCTCCCGCTGTCACCTACCTTTGCTGGCGGGGGACCCCAACCCCCGCCAGCCGAGGTCCTTTTCTTCCTTCGTTTTGTTTCTGAGTCTGACATCCTGCACGTACAACGTGCAGGACGTCAGACTCACAGAAACAGAACGAAGCCTTGTGATCTGCAGGGCTTCGTTCTGTACGTGCAGGACGTCAGACTCAGAAACAAAACGAAGATTCCCCGCCAACAAAGGTAGGCGACGGCGGGTTGGCGGCGGGAGGGGGGGTTGAGAGGGTCGTTGGCAGGGGGGTCCAGGGCCAAATCTACGGGGGCCCAGGCCCCCGTGGCCCCATAGTACCTATGCCCCTGACGTTAGGTGCATGTAGGCGCCTACGCGGCTTAGTAAAAGGACCCCTTAGAACCCTGTTTACTAATACGCACCAGCATTTCTAGTGCACACCTAAAATTAGCATGCGCTAAACGCAAGAGACACCCATATATTCCTTTGGGTGTATTTAGCACATGCTAAAAACGTTAGCACACCCTTAGCGCTGCTTAGTAAACAGGCCCAAAGTATATAAACAGACAGATACAACCCTACATCTCACTTCTATAAACAATCGCAGATATGCGCATGTATAACTGCAACAACTGCATGCAGATTCATACAGATACCACTGTAGGTTCAAATAAACTAGCTCTTTTGCCCAACTTCGAAGAGAGATATCTGAAAGAATAAATCTCTTCCAAGACAAAGTAATGTGAAGGGGTAGATGGAAAACTAGCCATGTCCCCTTCAGGGGCGTAGCCAGGCTTCGGCGGGAGAGGGGTCCAGAGCCTGAGGTGAGGGGGCACATTTTAGCCCCCCCCCCAGCACCGCCGATCCCCCTTCCATTGCTGACTTTGCCCCCCCTGCCGCTGACCCCCCCCCACCGCCATTACCAACTTTGTCCCCCTCCTGCTGCCAACCCTCTCAACCCCCCCTCCCACCGCCAACCCGCCATCGCCTACCTTTGTTGGTGGGGGACCCCAACCCCCGCCAGCCGAGGTCCTCTTCTTCTCGCAAAAGGCTTCCTTCTGTTTCTGACGTCCTGCACGTTCCGTGCACGTTCCGTGCACGTTCCGTGCAGGACATCAGAAACAGAAGGAAGCCTTTTGCGAGAAGAGGGCCTCGGCAGGTGGGGGTTGGGATCCCCCGCCAGCAAAGGCAGGCAATGGCGACGGCGGGTTGGCGGCAGGAGGGGGGGTCGGGCGTGTCGTCGGCAGGGGGGTCCAGGCCCCACATAGCTACGCCACTGGTCCCCTTAAAGAAATACTTATGCTCTCATTCTCTTGGTAATATTTTTGCATTAGACTCATCTCAACACTCTGGTCTTATATTATAAGTACGAATTGGTTCTTAAATGTTGAAAAAAAAGAGGATAAAATATGAAATAACCACAATTTCTCCCATCCTTATTTTTCACATATTAAACTTGGGGGGAGGTGGGGGAGGGGAGGTGGGGGAGAGAAGGGGGGGGAGAGAGAATGCCAGTAACAATGGACAGAGGAAAGTGGAGGAGTGGCCTAGTGGTTAGGGTGGTGGACTTTGGAACTGAGGAACTGAGTTGGATTCCCACTTCAGGCACAGGCAGCTCCTTGTGACTCTGGGCAAGTCACTTAACCCTCCATTGCCCCATGTAAGCCGCATTGAGCCTGCCATGAGTGGGAAAGCGCGGGGTACAAATGTAACAAAAATAAAATAGATACTATTGGAGATTCTACATGGAATGTTGCTATACTAGGCACAGGCAACTCCTTGTGAGTCTGGGCAAGTCACTTAACCCTCCATTGCCCCAGGTACAAATAAGTACCTGTAAGCCGCATTGAGCCTGCCATGAGTGGGAAAGCGCGGGGTACAAATGTAACAAAAATATATATATTTAAATATATCTTTCATAACTCCTTTGATATGAATTGTATCTATATGGGATGCGAGATCGGAATCTATATACAGTGGGGAAAATAAGTATTTGATCCCTTGCTGATTTTGTAAGTTTGCCCACTGACAAAGACATGAGCAGCCCATAATTGAAGGGTAGGTTATTGGTAACAGTGAGAGATAGCACATCACAAATTAAATCCGGAAAATCACATTGTGGAAAGTATATGAATTTATTTGCATTCTGCAGAGGGAAATAAGTATTTGATCCCCCACCAACCAGTAAGAGATCTGGCCCCTACAGACCAGGTACATGCTCCAAATCAACTCGTTACCTGCATGACAGACAGCTGTCGGCAATGGTCACCTGTATGAAAGACACCTGTCCACAGACTCAGTGAATCAGTCAGACTCTAACCTCTACAAAATGGCCAAGAGCAAGGAGCTGTCTAAGGATGTCAGGGACAAGATCATACACCTGCACAAGGCTGGAATGGGCTACAAAACCATCAGTAAGACGCTGGGCGAGAAGGAGACAACTGTTGGTGCCATAGTAAGAAAATGGAAGAAGTACAAAATGACTGTCAATCGACAAAGATCTGGGGCTCCACGCAAAATCTCACCTCGTGGGGTATCCTTGATCATGAGGAAGGTTAGAAATCAGCCTACAACTACAAGGGGGGAACTTGTCAATGATCTCAAGGCAGCTGGGACCACTGTCACCACGAAAACCATTGGTAACACATTACGACATAACGGATTGCAATCCTGCAGTGCCCGCAAGGTCCCCCTGCTCCGGAAGGCACATGTGACGGCCCGTCTGAAGTTTGCCAGTGAACACCTGGATGATGCCGAGAGTGATTGGGAGAAGGTGCTGTGGTCAGATGAGACAAAAATTGAGCTCTTTGGCATGAACTCAACTCGCCGTGTTTGGAGGAAGAGAAATGCTGCCTATGACCCAAAGAACACCGTCCCCACTGTCAAGCATGGAGGTGGAAATGTTATGTTTTGGGGGTGTTTCTCTGCTAAGGGCACAGGACTACTTCACCGCATCAATGGGAGAATGGATGGGGCCATGTACCGTACAATTCTGAGTGACAACCTCCTTCCCTCCGCCAGGGCCTTAAAAATGGGTCATGGCTGGGTCTTCCAGCACGACAATGACCCAAAACATACAGCCAAGGCAACAAAGGAGTGGCTCAGGAAGAAGCACATTAGGGTCATGGAGTGGCCTAGCCAGTCACCAGACCTTAATCCCATTGAAAACTTATGGAGGGAGCTGAAGCTGCGAGTTGCCAAGCGACAGCCCAGAACTCTTAATGATTTAGAGATGATCTGCAAAGAGGAGTGGACCAAAATTCCTCCTGACATGTGTGCAAACCTCATCATCAACTACAGAAGACGTCTGACCGCTGTGCTTGCCAACAAGGGTTTTGCCACCAAGTATTAGGTCTTGTTTGCCAGAGGGATTAAATACTTATTTCCCTCTGCAGAATGCAAATAAATTCATATACTTTCCACAATGTGATTTTCCGGATTTAATTTGTGATGTGCTATCTCTCACTGTTACCAATAACCTACCCTTCAATTATGGGCTGCTCATGTCTTTGTCAGTGGGCAAACTTACAAAATCAGCAAGGGATCAAATACTTATTTCCCCCACTGTATTTTTAAATTCAGATCTTTCATAGAAGCAGTTTGTGCCTGGGAATCATTTCCTTAACTGATTTTGTTTTTTTCTTCTGTGTTCTGGAGATTGCCTGTTTTAAAGGGGGGGGGGGGGGGGGGGGGGTTGCTAATGCTTTCTCTAATCATCTCCTGCACTAAGAGGTGAAAACATCCTCCAGGTCTGCAGAGGTAGAGGGGAGAGGGTGGAGGGGACAGTAGCGGAGTTTGGGGGAGGTTGAGTTCCTTACACAGGTGATGAGCGCAGCGTAAGTGGAAAGTGTCACAGCCATGGACGTGGTGGTAAAGCGTTTTCTCGATCAAGTCCTGAGGTTCGTAGCCAGTTAATTCAGCCACCCTGTAAGGAAAAAATAAAGCACACTGAGAGCCTGATTTCCCAAGGAAATCCTATACTGTATTTAGAAATAGGAGGAAACGTAGGGAAGCGGACCCTTAAAAGACTCATGGACTCTGCATTTGCCCCAGTTATTGTGCTAATCTGTAATTTACATAGTAACATAGTAGATGACGGCAGAAAAAGACCTGCACGGTCCATCCAGTCTGCCCAACAAGATAAACTCATATGTGCTACTTTTTGTGTATACCCCTACCTTGATTTGTACCTGTCCTCTTCAGGGCACAGACCGTATAACTCTGCCCAGCACTATCCCCGCCTCCCAACCACCTGCCCCGCCTCCTGCCACCGGCTCTGGCACAGACCGTATAAGTCTGCCCAGCACTATCCCCGCCTTCCAACCACCAGCCCCGCCTCCCATCCACCAGCCCCGCCTCCCACTACCGGCTCTGGCACAGACCGTATAAGTCTGCCCAGCACTGTCCCCGCCTCCCAACCACCAGTCCCGCCTCCCACCACCGGCTCTGGCACAGTATAAATATTTGTTAGTAATGGATGTATAAATTACAAGATGACATTGAGGGGCATTTTTTATATGATGTTTGCACAAAACATCCAAAATCCAAATAGGAAAGAAGGTAATTTTCAAAAAAAAAAAATATGATTTCAAACAAGGTTTTGTGCTTTGTGCGGTTTTTTTTCTTAGACCGTTTTCGAAAAAAAAAAAAACGTCCAAATGAAAAACAGAGAAAATCAAGCCATCGGGATGTAGGAGGGGCCAGATTTTTACTAGGCTGGTCCCCAAGACATCCCAGGAGAGCAATGAGGCACCCTAGGGGGCCACTGCAGTGGACTTCAAATAAATGCTCCCAGCTCCCAGATACACATTTCACCATTGCTCCCTTATCTTGTCTGCTGAGCCCCCCCAAAACTCACTACCTCTAACTGTACACCACTCTAATAGCCCTTTTGGGTGAAAGGGGCATCTATATGTGGGTACGGTGGGTTTCTGGTGAGTTCTGCAGGGCTCACAGTTTCCACCACAAGAGTAACAAGTAAGGGGAGATAGGGACCCGAATCCCCCACTCCATAGAGCACTACACCAGTCCAGGGACCTGCATAGTGCTCTAAGAGACCTGACTCTGAGGCTATCATAGAAGCTAGTAAGTCATATTTTTATTCACATTTTTAGGGGGTGGGAGGGGGTCAGTGACCACGAGGGGGGGGGGTATTGGGGGTCATCCCTAAATCCCTTCAGAAGTCATCTGGTCATTTAGGGCACCTCTTTGTGCCTTATTCATTGTAAAAACATGTCTAGCTCAAAACGTCTTACTTTTAGTTTTGATTTGAGCCATTATAGCTGAACAACATCCAAGTCTTAGGAACACCCAGATCCCACCCTTAACACGCCCCCGACATGCCCCCTTGAGATTTGGGTCCACTGGAGATGAACAGCATAGAAAATCGTCTGAACAATAGGTTTCAAAAATACTGATTTGGACGTTTTTGTGAGAAAAACGTGCAAATGCTGCTTTATGCCACTTTTTAGACGTTTTTCTCTTTTGAAAATGAGCCCCATGGAGGCGTATTTTCAAAGAACTTAGCCTTCCAAAGCTCCATAGGCTAAGTGCTTTGAAAATATGCCTCATTGTGTTGTACATTTATGGATTACATGCTCTCTTTTAGTGTGTGTTATCAGTTGACATTTTATTATTTTTATCTATAAATACCATTCGAGTGGTCACTTATGCACATTAGTGGTGTCATTTTTAAAATTAGTATCACTTTATTACGTCTCTGTTACCGTTTCCGGGATGGACTCACCTGGAATCTAAAAATATGAGCTTCATATCGAGACTGGCACGAAACATGAACATATTGCTATGCAGTTTGATCTCAGTGACTGCGCTCGGGGGCAGCGAGTGGCCCACGGCCACTAAGCCTACGTTCTGGTAACAGCCATCGAAGGGGGACATGTCCAGGCTGTACTGGCGGATCTTCAGGTAGCCACTGCAGTGAATAACCTGCCCAAAAGAAGGAACACAGCTGTATAGCAAGAGAGCTGGGACAGAACTGCACACAGAGGAGCCCATTAACTAAGCTGGGTAGCTGTAGGGTTACCATATGTCCGGATTTAACCGGACATGTCCTCTTTTTGAGGACATGTCCGGGCGTCCGGAAGGGTTTTGCCAGTCCGCCCGTTTGTCCAGATTTCTGGACAAACGGGCAAGCGGGTGGCGGGCCTATCCTAGCCTCCCCTTCCCTTACTTACTATCTACTGCCCTGGTGGTCTAGTGACCTCTTCGGGGCAGGAAAGAGCCCCCTCTTTTCTGCCCGGAGTGCTGCCTTGCCCTTCATCCTTCTCGGTCTCAGCTGGGGATTCAAAATGGCCGCCGAAGTCTCACGAGGCCGCTTCAAATCTCAGCAGCCATTTTGAATCCCCAGCCGAGATCGAGAAGGATGCAGGGCAAGGGCAGGCAGCGCTCCGGGCAGGAAAGAGGGGGCTTTTTCCTGCCCTGAAGAGGTCACTAGACCACCAGGGCAGTAAATAGTAAGTAAGGGGAGGGGAATATGTGACAAGGGGGAGGGAAGGTGATGGGAGGGGAGCTGATGGGGGGCAGGGGAGGGGAATATGTGACAGGGGGCGGGATGAGGATCCAAAAGGGACGTGGTGTGGGCGGGGCAGGGACGTGACATGTGTCCTCTTTTTCAGAGGACAAAATATGGTAACCCTAAACTAGCACAGACCACTTTTCAGCACACTTTAGTAAAAGGACCCCATAGAGAAACAGCACATGAGGACCTTCTGGTCTGTCCAGGCTCCTTCGAGTGAGCTCTGGAAAGATTGCACATTTTCCTGGTATCTTTCCCATGATCTGCATCTTTCTAGTGAGTCCATCTGTTTAAAAGCTAACTACGATGATTAACGTTTACTAGAAGACATAGAGGCATATTTTCAAAGCACTTTGGGAGGCTAAGTTCCATAGGTTTCTATGGAACTTTGGGAGGCTAAGTGCTTTGAAAATGAGCCTGATGGTGCTAATAGATTTGAAGTGCACTGGTTTAAAAAGAAAGTTTGAAAAAAAGGACGGATGAAGATTTGAGGCAACCGATTAGCAGCTTTAATCTGCATTATGAGACATGCCTTTCGGAGGGTCCACAAAACTATTTTTGCATGCTTAATATGAGAAATTGACTGGCATATACATTTATTTAATAAGAATCCAATAGGCCTTAATCAATGATAAATATTCTTACTGCAGAATAATCAAATGAATCTCACACGTAAACCTTTCTGCAATTTCAAATTTACAAGATATTATTCTTTAGGTAACGGACCATCGGAGGCAAGCTTCAATTGAGTAAGTTCTTCTCAAATAATAGGAAGTAGGTATACACCTTATATCGTCATCAGTCCGTGTGAGATTTTTAAACTTCCATTCGTTATTTTAAATGTCCTTTTTTTTTTTTCATTTTTGCATTTTATAATGTTTTTAACGTTCATTTACTGAATTACAAGTACATGAACTTAGTTGATTAGTAACCTTGTTTATTTTGATTATAGGGGATTACCTTGAAACAGCAGAAGGTGAAACACATGGTGGTGGAGATCAAAATATTAACGGAATTCAAGCATGCGTGGGATAAACATAAAGGAATCCTGCTCGGAAGGAATGGATCCTCAGGAGCTTAGCCGAGATTGGGTGGCAAGAGCCGGTAGTGGGAGGCGGAATAGTGTTGAGCAGACTTATACGGTCTGTGCCAGAGCCGGTGGTGGGAGGCGAGGCTGGTGGTTGGGAGGCGGGGATAGTGCTGGGCAGACTTATACGGTCTGTGCCAGAACCGGTGGTGGGAGGGGCGAGGCTGGTGGTTGGGAGGCGGGATAGTGCTGGGCAGACTTATACGGTCTGAGCCCTGAAGAGGACAGGTACAAATCAAGGTAGGGTATACACAAAAAGTAGCACATATGAGTTTATCTTGTTGGGCAGACTGGATGGACCGTGCAGGTCTTTTTCTGCCGTCATCTACTATGTTACTATATTACTATGCATTATACCCCTTGAAGAGCTTATTAAGAGGTAAGTACTTGCAATTCAGTAAATGAACGTTAAAAACATTATAAAATGCACAAATGAAAAAAAAAAACATAAAATAATGAATGGAAGTTTAAAAATCTCACACGGACTGATGACAATATAAGGTGTATACTACTTCCTACTGTTTGAGAAAAATTTACTCAATTGAAATTTACCTCTGATGGTCCGTTACCTAGAGAATAATGTCAAGTAAATCTGAAATTGCAGAAAGGTTTACTTGTGAGATATACTTTTATTTATATTTATATATGAATGGTTGCCGAGAGTTTTTCTATTATCTTGATGTTGGTTATCCCTGCACGTAGTCAATAACTGAAACCCTATTTTAAAGTGCTGCATCTTTCTATGTCATAAAATGCAAAAATATTTCATATCATACCCATGACCACTGAAATAAGGTGCAACTACCCCCTCCCCAGGCACGTCAAATACACAGAAACTCTTCCCCCATTCCTCACACTGCCCCAAAAATCACTACATTCGGCTAACGGCCATCCCTCTTGCAAATGAGATTCTCCAATACAAAATAAATTGATGGGGCCTTCCATGGCTGTGGCCTATGAAACCCACCTTGTATCCTCCACACGTCAGACCCGCGTTCCTCTTGGCCAGCACACACTTCATCCGCATGAAAAAAGAGCGCTCAATCTCGTACTCTGGTGAGGCAAATTCGTTTCCAAGAAAAAGAGAAGAGAAAGGGGAAGGATTAAAACGGGGGAAAGGACTGCATGACTGCTACCTGCTTCCTATTGAGGCTAGAATCTATTTCAGATTGGCGGGTTTTCTCTTAAACTTTTACACGGCTTGGCACACATTTTATATTCATTTACACTTTGAGAACAAGACGTACTGTAGGTTATTCTTTTCCATCATCATAAAGGTAAAAAGAGATTACATTTCTTTGAATTAGGGCTGGCGTTTCAAGCAGCAAGATTATGGACTATGATTTCGCCTATATTTAAATCTTCTCAGTCCAATATTCTCTTTAGGAAAATTTTGAAAACCGTTTTGTTTCAGAAATATGTATCCCATGCTAACCACTGATTTCTTTAATTTCTAAATGTATTATTATGCTTCTTCTTCCCAGTTAAATGAAACCGGCTTCTTAAAAAGTTGGAACCCGCTTAGCACTGCGAGGCAATAGCCGGATAGAAAACCAATTTTACCATTACAAAACCAAAAGCAGGCTAACGAGAAACAACAACGATAGGGAGATGTACCTTACCCTGAACGAAATGCGAGTGGTAGGGCTGATGGGCTGTTAGCACTGCCGTCATCTCATCATGATCTGCAGGGTGGATGTACTCATAAATGCTATTTCCGGTGAGTTCTACCTGTTACAGAGGAGGATTTCAGCTTTACCTGTATTTACACAAGGGCGCGATGTGAAACTGAAATAAAATGGCTGCCTTAGGTAACTGTTGTACGATTGCTCTGGGCTCTGTTGGGTCATTCCCATACTAGAGTCAACTCTCTACAGCAGAATCAACCTGACAGGTGGTTATCAATCTGCTTGTTTGTTCCTCTAATCGGTAAGGTCTTGGCAAACTTAATCTGTAAATACAGATAGGACCCGTTATCTGTTTCCACGTTCACACCTGCCCGGTAGGCATGCAGATAAAGCACAGGCACACATACCTGCGACAGACCCAGATGCACAGATGCCGTCTCGGAAATGTACATGATTTTCCCATCGGGGGCCACCACAAAGATGAAACCGTCTAAGGTCTAAATAGGGAGAAAACAAGGCACCTGGGAATTAGCTGCTGTTATTCCTGGATCAGAGAGAGCTGCAATGCAAACGAGGTGTACATTAGCAAGCACTTGGGTGGTCAAATACCCCCCCTCAGCAGCAAGGCAGAAGGTGCTATCTTGGGGACCCTGTTTTTTTGTTAAACACCTCTAAGCAGAGGCTTTCGTTTCTTTAAAACCCTTCTCTGCAAACATCTGCTGAGCTGAGGCTAATGCCGGGAATGTTTATGTAAAATAAAGCTTAAGCAGGGGGCAACATTATACACTGGGGATCAGCTGTTTGTTTCGTGAGAGACAAAGGCAAGTGGTCCAGCACGAAATACTGGCGGAAGCAGATACATGTGGTGAACAGCACATTTGAAAACAGATCTTTTTATCCCTAAAGTTACTTTGCAAAATGGAGGCTATTTTTAATACATAATCCCCCCGGATTTTCTATAGTACGACTTAAGTTGCATGCGCAAATCCGGTCGTTTTATAGTTTGCATGTGCAACTTAATTAGTTTAACAAGCTAATCAGTGCTGATAATTGCACTTAACAAGCAATTATTGACACCAATTAACATTAATTAGAATTTAGACACATAACTATTTAAGCGTATTCTACAAAGTGATACGTGTAAATTTTTTTTTTAATAAATTGTAAGATGCGGATCTGAAAAAAGGGGGCATGGCCATGGGCAGGTTGTGGTCATTCCTTGAATTTACGTGTAGTGTAATAGAATATGCCTGTTCCGCACGCCATTTAGGAATCGACATTTACACCAGATTTTCATTGGCGTAAATGGCCACAACTAAATATAGTTGCAGAAAATGGTCACTGGGCATATTCTATAAACTGTGCCTAGATTCTGTAGTCTATAAACCAAGCCTAACTTTAGGCATAGTTTATAGAATACGCCTAGGCATATTTTTTTCTGCGCAATATATAGAACCTAACCCAATATGTTGGAAAGGCTGAAGCGGCTAGGGCTCTTCAGCTTGGAGAAAAGGCGGCTGAGGGGAGATATGATATGATAGTCATCTATAAAATAATGTGGAGTTGAACGGATAGATGTGAAGCGTCTGTTTACACTTTCCAAAAATACTAGGACTAGGGGGCTTGCGATGAATCTATAATGTAGTAAATTTAAAACGAATCGGAGAAAAGTTTTCTTCATCCAACGTGTAATTAAACTCTGGAATTCATTGCCAGAGAATGTGGTAAAGGCGGTTAGCTTAGCGGAGTTTAACAAAGGTTTGGACGGCTTCCTAAAGAAAAAGTCCATAAACCATTATTAAATGGACTTGGGGAAAATCCACTATTTCTGGGATAAGCAGTATCTTGCCAGGTATTTGTGACCTGGATTGGCCACTGATGGAAACAGGAATCTGGGCTTGATGGACCTCTGGTCTTTCCCAGTATGGCAATACTTATGTACTTATGTAGAAACGGGTCTGTTAAGTAACTATTACTATGGCATATTATAATCATTCATTAATTATTATGTGCATTTTTTCATTTTTCTACTTTATACCTTTTCATTGATATCTCAATGCGAGTTCTATACAGAGTTCAGAAGGTATTTCCTTGTCACTGAAGGCTTACAATCGGTTGGTACCTGAGGCTCTGGAGTGATTTTCATGGCCCCAAGACAAAGCAGCAGAATCTGAACCTTGGTTTACCTGGTTTCTCAGCCTGCTGTAACCACTACTGATCCATCTATGCCTTGCATCTGTTTATAGGTAGAGAAGCAGTGAGGATTTAAAGGCCTCATAGTCTGAATATACATCCAGTTTTTTATTTGTCTGCGATTTGCTCTGTAGGTCTTTCACTGGGCCTCACAGTCTCTGATTCAGTCCTCATCCATCTGTCTCTCTTCTAGCGCTCTATCCTTCCATGTCTCTTTCTTGGCCAGCGTTCCTTGTTCTCTCATCTGTTTCCCTTTCTCTGCATTTTTCTGTCCCTGTCTTTGAGACCCTGGGGCTCAGGGAGAGTCCCTTTCTGTCCTAAATTGGAGGTTGGGTAACAGTGAGCACAGCAAAGAATGACACAAGGGACAAAGCAGGGGAATTATCTGTAGCTCTGTTAGAAATCGCATAGAAATTAATACATGCATCGGTCATATCTTCGCACTTTTAAATGACGTGTGAGGGGTGTGTGTTTTATTATTTGTTTGTTGGGAGGGGGTTACTACACAAGGGAGAATTTAGACAGGAGAAGGGCTTAAAATGTTGTAGTCACCGAGAATCATTGTTAACACAAGAGGAGTTAAAAATTAGACAGGTGGGAAAGTTAAAAAGTTCAAAATGGGGCACATTTCCTTTAATCATTAATACTCCCAACACAGTACCTGTAAAAGGTGAGATCCTAATTCCCGACCAACATTATCCAAACTGCTGGTTCTGCTAGAATGACCCCAGGCTTCTCCAAGCCCTGTTTAGTTAAAAAGGAAATGCAAAGAAAGAAGTCAGAACACAACAAAATAAAACATGTACACAGGAGTTATTCCTGGCCTCTAAAATTAAGAAAAGAAAAGAAAATACTGCCTCTGGGGTATAAATTTCATAACAGCAGGCCTATGTAAAAATTTCCAAAAAGGCCTTATTGTATTCTAAAATATAAAGACCCCCAAACACATCCAATTATGCTCAGAAAGAACATGAGTAACAAACCCACATGCATGCAAAAAATATTATTAAAGGAGCCTCTAATATTACTGCAAACTTCAAATAAACTACTTATAAAGAGCTCACTGATTTAATTATCATTTGAAGTCAAGTTCTTAACATACATAGTAACATGGTAGATGACGGCAGAGAAAGACCTGTACGGTCCATCCAGTCTGCCCAACAAGATAAACTCATATGTTCTGCTTTATGTGCATACCTGACTTTGATTTGTATCTGCCATTATCTGCCATTTTCAAGGCACAGACCGTAGAAGTCTGCCCAGCACTAGCCCCGCCTCCCACTCTGCCGCCCATAATGGCAACCAGGATGCTCACGTTCCTTAAATGAGTAAAACTGGAGATGTTTGACGTCATGGTTTGATATTTCTTATGTAGGGGCCCTTTTACAGAGCGGCGGTGATAATTCCAGGTTGAGCTTGTGCCATTTCCGGGGGAAAAACCCCAGAAATGGTTAGTGCAGCGGTAACCTGGTGGTAATCAGTCATTGCCGTGTGCTGACTGGCTCCATCTCTATCTGTTTTCAAATCTATGCTGAAAACCCACCTTTTCATTGCTGCTTTTTAGCTCCCATTAATTCCCTTACCCGTAACTGTCTTGTTTGTCTGTATTACTTAGATTGTAAGCTCTTTTGAGCAGGGACTGTCTCTTTGTATCAGGTGTTCAATGCTGCATGCGTCTGGTAGCGCTATACAAATGCTAAGAATAATAATAATAATAATAATAAGTTTTAATTATTGCCAACTACTGCTCATTATTGCTTGTTAAGTGCCGTTAACAACGCTGATTGGCTTTTTAGACCAATTAAGTTATGTGCGTTGTTATGGAATATGCTTAGATTTTGGTGCGGATCTCTAGGCACTCTATATAGAATCCGTGAGTTAATGCTTGTGAAGGGAATTAACAAATGCTAGATTCTAAGAAGCCCATAGGTATAAAGGTGTCCTTTTACTAACTGAATGGGCTTCTTTGTATTTAGTGCATGCTAACCAGTAGCGCTGATTCATAAAAGGAGCCCTACGTACCTTTGCAAAATAAAGAATACATCTAGAAATATTTCTAGCAAACTCTGTACATTCATCCAAAATTTTACATTTCACAATAGGAAAATATGTCTAATTTTTCAAATGGTTCTACCTTTCTCCGATTGTGTCTTCTCTCACTGAATTGCAATCCAAAAAAGATGACATACAATTCCAATACAAAACACAAAATTATTTCTACTAGCTAAAATGCATGGAATAAAGAGAGTTTGCAATACTGTTCAATATTTTTGTATTAGGAGAAAAGGACTTCATGTGACCAAGGGCTTAGACTCCATTATCCAAACAGCTTCTCAACAAATCAGCAATAAGGCCCCTTTGTAATCACAGGCAGTGGCATAGCTATGGGGGGGCCATGGGGGCCTGCCCCCCCCCCAATTTGCTCTGGGCCCCTGGTTTGGCTGGCAGGGGTCCCCAACCCCCACCAGCTGAAAACTTCATCCAATGCTAGTTTCCGGCTCCTGTTCTCTCTCCCTCCTCACATCCAGCACACTCGTTTTTAATTAAATTGATCATGCGTCAGAGGGGAAGAGAGAGCAGGGAAGGCAATGCAGCGGATGCGTCGGAGACCAGCGCTAGGTGAAGACTTCAGCTGGTAGGGGTTAGGGACACCCCCCCAGCCAAGATATGTACAGCGGGAGCAGTGGGTGAGGAGCGGCAGGGTGGCAGCGGACCAAAATGTACCCCTCCCCCAGCCAAGATATGTACAGCGGGAGCAGTGGGTGGGGAGCGGCAGGGTGGCAGCGGACCAAAATGTACCTCCCCGCCTTGGGCTCTGCCCCCCTCCCACCTCAAGGTCCCAAAAACTCCGATAACATACACATCAACATTTCCTACACAATATGTGATCTTTCATCCAATATCATGACGTGTAAGTAACATAACATAGTAGATGACGGCAGAAAAAGATCTGCACGGTCCATCCAGTCTGCCCAACAAGATAAACTCATATGTGCTACTTTTTGTGTATACCCTACTTTGATTTGTACCTGTCCTCTTCAGGGCACAGACCGTATAAGCACTATCCCCGCCTCCCAACCACCGGTCCCGCCTCCCACCACTGGCTCTGGCACAGACCGTAACAATCAATATAACGTTTGAATGCCATCTGTGTCAAATGAATATACTTAATAATGCCATCAAAATTGTCCAGTCAGAAAAATAAGTGGTTCAAACAGCCAGCACTTATCTCAAGTTCCCAATGGGGATCTCCGTTTCACCAAAGGCTTCCTGGGGGGAAATGTAGCTTAAACCTGCATCTCACTGAACTCCATAATGCACAACAGAGCCGGCATGACACAGGGAGCTGCTTCAATGGTGAATTTTTTTCACCTCATTCCATTCTGACCTATTCTTTTAGGGCCCCTTTCACAAAGCAGCGGTATGGGTATGACCGCTTTGCTGCACGCCAATCCAGCACTACCACAGGAGCCCAACAATACTGCCTTCCCCCATTGCACACCATTTCCAGCGCTGAACAAAAATACTTTTTTTTATTTTTTAGTGCCAGGGGCTTATCTGGCAGTAATCGGGCAGCCCCATGAGCTGCCTGGTTACCGCCAGGTTACGGCAGGAGCCCTTACCATCCCCTAATTAAGTGGCAGTAAGAATTCCCCCAGGAAATGAGCACGCGGCGAGTTGTTCACTTACCGCAAGTAACAATACTAACTGGAAAATCACTCGGTGATGTCAAAACTCAATTCAAAGGCTAAAGTGAGAAATGAATTCTCTGTAGATTAACACCATAAAGGAATGGCGGGGGGGGGGGGGGGGGGGGGGGGGGGGAGACCTCAGATGCCCGTGAAATCCTCAGGATGCTGTTACAATATCAAATTCCAGCATCCAAGTCACAGATCCCAGCTCCTATCATTGGTCATAAAAACCCCCAACCAAACCAAAAGACAATTTTTATCAGTGCAAAAAAAAAGCTTCAACTGTGAAAATATTGTGAGCGGCTAGGCTCAATGGTTGCCAGCATTGCGTTGGACAGGCAGTAACTTAAAGAAGGCACAGCAGTATCTAATCCCATGATGTTTCTACTGCCCTACAAAGCTAAGTTCAACTTTTAGTCTTATGAATTTGTCACAATATTTTCACAGTTGAAGATTTTTTGCACCGATAAAAATTGTCTTTTGGTTTGGTTGGGGGTTTTTAATGACCAATGATAGGAGCTGGGATCTGTGATTTCGATGCTGGAATTTGATATTTTAACAGCATTCTAAGGATTTCACAGGAGTGGAGTGGAGGAGTGGCCTAGTGGTTAGAGCACCAGTCTTGCAATCCAGAGGTGGCCAGTTCAAATCCCACTGCTGCTCCTTGTGATCTTGGGCAAATCACTTAACCCTCCATTGCCTCAGGTACAAACTTAGATTGTGAGCCCTCCTGGGACAGAGAAATATCCAGAGTACCTGAATGTAACTCACCTTGAGCTACTACTGAAAAAGGTGTGAGCAAAATCTAAATAAATAAATATATGGATTATTGCTGCTATTGAAGATTCTACATGGAATGTTGCCACTTTTTGAGATTGTGGGCAACTATTTGAGATTCTAGATGGAATGTTGCTAGTGGAGGAGTGGCCTAAGGGTTAGAGCACCAGTCTTGCAATCCAGAGGTGGCCAGTTCAAATCCCACCACTGCATCTTGTGATCTTGGGCAAGTCACCTAACCCTCCACTGCCTCAGGTACAAACTTAGATTGTGAGCCCTCCTGGGACAGAGAAATATCCAGAGTATCTGAAAAAGCTACTACTGAAAAAGGCGTGAGCAAAATCTAAATAAATAAATATGAGGTCTTTTCCCCCACCATTCCTTTATGGTGTTAATCTACAGAGGATTCATTTTTCACTCAAGCCTTTGAGTCACTTACCACAAGGCCATTCCTTTTTTTAAATAAAAAGCCTTTTGCCTCTCTGCGGTAAAACGGAGCCTCGACATGCAGCAAATCGGGGGCCCCTTTTACTAAGCCGCGTGCCCAACACACGCCAAAATGAATTAACCGCCCAACTACCAAGTGCCTCTTGCGGTAATTTCATTTTTGGTGCACGTTCGCTACGCGCATCTGAAAACTATTTTTTTAATTTTCCGACGCACATAGCAGATACGTGCCAAGTGGCATCTGATGCATGTAGGTCGTTACCACGCAGATTCTTTACCACTAGGTCTATGGTTGGTGGTAAAAGTCAGACACCAAAAATGGACATGCGGCAATTTTGATTTTGTTGCACGTCCGTTTTTGGCAAAAATTTTAAAAAGGCATTTTTTGGTACGTGTGCTGAAAAATATTTCTGCGCGTGCCCAAAACCCACGACTACACTACCGCAGGCCACGTTTTGCCACGGCTTAGTAAAAGGACCTCCAAATGAACCAATGCTACTGCAGCTTTCTAAAAGGGGCCCTTAATTATGAAGGGTGGATCATTGCAGTGGATTGGTGGAAACAGAAATCATATTTTTCAAGATCTTTGGTTAGTTCAGAATTCTCCTATTTTTGTGGGGGGAAAAAAAGAAATGCATTTTCCTGAACTTATAAGCATAAAGCGTTGCTTTTTGGTATTTTCTTATGATATTTGAAAACTATTTCAATAAGCTATAAAAACGGGAGGGAGGAAGGAAGGAAGCCAACATGAGAACTATGATAAAACTAATTTGTCATAAACATGCTTCTAAATTATCAGAAATAAAAAAGACATTTTAAACCTGCTTATCAATAAAAATATGAATCTATTTTTTCTGTTATAGATAAATAGTTTTTTACATCTTTTTATTAAAATATTTTCTTAAATTTTACAACTTGCAATTAACAATATAACAGGACAGAAAAGCATCCGCTGTAACTAGAACAGAAATTCACAAATTGCTACTACTACTACTTAACATTTCTAGAGCGCTACTAGGGTTACGCAGCGCTGTACAAATTAACGAATAAGGATGGTCCCTGCTCAGAAGAGCTTACAATCTAAAGGACGAAATGTCAAGGTGGGGCAGTCTAGATTTCTTGAATAGAGGTATCGAAGGTGACATTGAAGAGGTGGGCTTTGAGCAAGGATTTGAAGATGGGCAGGGAGGGGGCCTGGCGAATGGGCTCAGGGAGTTTATTCCAAGCATGGGGTGAGGCGAGGCAGAAAGGGCGGAGCCTGGAGTTGGCGGTGGTGGAGAAGGGTACTGAAAGGAGAGATTTGTCTTGAGAGCGGAGGTTACAGGTAGGGACGTAAGGGGAGATGAGGGTAGAGAGGTAAGGAGGGGCTGCAGATCGAGTGCATTCGTAGGTGAGTATTATTTAAAGTCCAGGAGATCTAAAAGATAATAATAAAAATAGCAACAAAAAGGTGATCTGTAGTTATGTTATCATGGCCTGAGTCCAGGTGCTGATCTTGCCATGATATGAGTCTAATGGTGACCACGTTCTTAATGACGATTGAAGTGAATGCTTCATACTTCCTTATTACACACAAACTGCTCTGCCATTCCATAAAGTTTAGTTGCGAGTTGCCCTTCCAGTTGCATATGATATGATGGAGAGCAACTGCTATCATAGTGTTAAACAGTTTTTTTTTAACTGACAACACGACATTTTTGCAAGAGAGGAGACCAAAGACGTTTTTGATTTAACTACAATTGTGCGCATATTTTCATGGGTGAATAATATTACACAGCAAAAAAGCAAAAAGGCACACAACTGCTTACAAAACAGTAGCTATAAAACAACAAAGCAGAGTGGAGTCAATGCATTTATTGGAACAATACCCGACGTGGCCACGTTTCGCCCTCAGGCTGCATCAGGGGTACAAACTATCAGAAGTGTATATAAATATGTCATACACATATCAGTTAAGTTGGGAGCAGCAGATAAGTGGAACTAGATTTCTGGAACAATTGTTTTTAGCTCACTACAAGTGTGTATGACATATTTATATACACTTCTGATAGTTTGTACCCCTGACGCAGCCTGAGGGCGAAATGTGGCCACGTCGGGCATTGTTCCAATAAATGCATTGATTCCACTCTGCTTTGTTGTTTTATATCTAATATTACACAGCAACATCCGAGATTGATCAAGACCCCTGAGGCAGGCCTTAGGGCCGAAACACGGCCGTGTCGGGTCGTTTTTTTAGAAACCCAATGAAGTTTGGTTTTTTTTTTTGTATCCTCCTTGGTTTCTCCTCACTTCTTTTTGTTTCACATCTCACAGTACCGTGAGAATTTTTTACCTCTTTTTTTTTTTGTTTGTTTGTATGAAATATCCAGGTCTCTGGGCAGGTCAAATATTACAACCTTTCTGTTCCAATAGGCTTTTAACATTTTTGCAAAAGTAAATCATATGAGATTCATCTAAACAAGACCAGCTTAGGTCCAATTTAGATAAACTTCTAATTTTGGCTATTGGGGATGGGGTCCAGTAAGCTTTATGGAAAATAAAACACGATGATTGGTGTATTGCAGCCGATTTTGTGGGTATCTACAGGAACACAATTTTAAATGCAACAGTATTAAACAAGACAAATAATAACCAACTCTAAGGCTTAGGGGTGTTGGGTTTTGTTTTTGTTGGAGTGAAAGACGTTCATAAAGGACGTCCCTGATGAGCACTTGGACGTTTTTTTTCCCCGATTTTTTTTTTTTTGTTACATTTAGAGAAGTTTTTCAATCCCGTGCCGTACAGACGTCTCGTTAGATTTTCCACGGTTAGGCAATCGGAAAACGGTAGTGCATCTCATTACAATACGGTTTCTACACATTATAATACTAATTTGCTCATCTGCATTTCGTTTTCGTTAGCTGCTACCGTGATCGGAAAATGGCTGGGAGAAGCCTGTAGTGCATGCCAGGGTTTACTACTTGCTCGTTAATGGCTCGTTAAGTTTAGTGCATCGGGCCCTCAGAGTTTTAGCCCACAATGTAGGCCAATCAAGGGGTAGATGCATCAAGCAAACGTAAAAAAATCAGAAACGTTAAAACCTTTACCGAATTTAAAATAACGAAGCATGCTCCAAAAACACAGCCCCAAAAAGTTTGGTGCGGTATTGGAAAGAACGATGCACCAATCCCCGTCGGTAATCGGCTCGTAAAGCATGCGCAAAGCAGCCAAGCGTTATGCTGGCTGCTCTGCGCATGCCAGAAACGTTCAAAACACAGTCAAATCGCAAGCACATGGCTCCCAAATCAAAATAAAAATTAAAAAAGGATCGGGAGGGGGCAAGGGCGCTCATCAGGAGCGTCCTGTACGGACGGCCTTGCCCCCCCCCCCCCCCCCGCTGCTCCCCACTTTCCGCCGCTCCCCCCACCCCGAAAAAGCAAACTTCTAGAAGCCCCTGCCCCCCTCCCTTCCTCACTACTCTCACCTAAGCTCCGCCTCCCGACATCCTCCGTCCGTGCCCCGCCCCCTTTTGGGGTCGTCGCCGCCATTCCCCTCCTCCATCGGGCCCCCCTTCCTCTTACCGGGCCCGTGCAGCGCCTCTCTCCTCTGTCCGAAGGCGCTGCACGGGCAAGAAGAACGCTGAATCAGCTGATGCCTGCCTTCGCCTAGCTTCGATAGAGCGTCTTTCTCCTGCTGGGCCCGCCCCTGTCTGACGTCAGTAACCTACGTAGGTTACTGACGTCAGACAGGGGCGGGCGCAGCAGGAGAAAGACGCGCCATCGCGAAGGCAGGCATCAGCTGATTCAGCGTTCTTCTTGCCCGTGCAGCGCCTTCGGACAGAGGAGAGAGGCGCTGCACGGGCCCGGTAAGAGGAAGGGGGGCCCGATGGAGGAGGGGAATGGCGGCGACGACCCCAAAAGGGGGCGGGGCGCGGACGGAGGATGTCGGGAGGCGGAGCTGAGGTGACAGAGTAGTGAGGAAGGGAGGGGGGCAGGGGCTTCTAGAAGTTTGCTTTTTCGGGGTGGGGGGAGCAGCGGGGGGGGGCAAGGCCGTCCATACAGGACGCTCCTGATGAGCGCCCTTGCCCCCTCCCGATCCTTTTTTTATTTTTATTTTTTTATGTGTTTTCTGAGGTCCTTTGGACCAATCACAGCGCTTTTAGCTCTGCTAATGCGCTGGGATTGGCTCAAAGTTTGTTTATTTTTTCACTTAACACTTTTTCCTGGCACAGAGCTGTCCTAACGAGAGGTCCAGACCTCTCGTTAGTTTTCCTGCCTTTTTCCTGCGTAAAGGCAATCGGAAAAGGTTAGTGCATGTCGTTTCAATGGGGTTTTCACACTAATTGCTCATCTACATTCCGTTTTCGTTAGCTGCTACTACCGTCGAAAAATAGGCTTTAGTGCATGGAAAGGATCGGAAATTCTTCCTTAAGGGCTCATTTAACGATGAAAAACGTTTAGTGCATCTGGGCCCAAATTCAGAAGACCAAAAACCTCCCGGAATGATTCCAACACATTATAGATAAATATTTAGAGAGCAACTGGTACTATAAGCATAATGATATGAAAACTATCCGTTCGATTTTCACTAAACACTTTAGAGCCAATTTAAATCTCCAAAGAATAAATTATAGACCGAGAACGATTATGTTGCAGATTCTTTAGTGGCAGAACATTCTTGACTATTTTCACCGCAGTAAGATTTGATTTTCTTTCGTTTAATTTCATTAACAGCTGTTCTCTCCGGACCACAGAATTAAAAAAAAAAAAAAAGTAGGTGTAGCGAATAAACCCACTGGAATTGCCTATTCGGTGAGGGGGGGGTCTCTCTTTTTCTTTGTTTTAATAGATAAGGTCTTGTCTGCTGAAAACATTTCAACTTGGTAATTAAAAGCTCGCATGCTTACATCATTTTAAGGTTTAAAATAACAGAACAAAACCCGTATTTTCTATCTGTAAAGTGGAAACCACCACAAACTGCACCTCAGAGAAGGCAAACGAGGAAGAACGAAACTTTTGGGGGTTTTTGCATTAATAAAACATTAAAGACAAAAAAATTTTTGCTTGTTAATACTGAGCTAAAGTACTCTCGGTATTAACAAGCAAATGTTTATTATTTTTTTGGCTTTAATGTTTTATTAATGCAAAAAAAAGGAGATAAACCACAGATGCACGTATCCATAATACACACATAAACGTGTGCACGCTCCACGCCCTCTGTGCAGGCTTTCCCTACACAAAAGCACCATTTTTGCAAATGGGTTGTGTCCAAACACCTTCTCTCTCAATTCTTTCCACCCCTATCTTCCGTGCATCCTTTGTGCCTTCCCTTTTTCTTCCCCCTTCACCTGACCCACGGTCTCTGGGATCCTCCATTCTACATCTTGTCGGGAAGGAAGATAAGAAGGTGATAAGGATTAGTATTTTCTATCACCTTGAATTAGAACCTGGAGGGTAATTTACAAACGAGTCCTGGGCGGGTCTCTGCGCCTCAAGATCACAAATTGCGAAACAGCTCAGACCTCAGGGGGCAGATTAGGGATGGGAGGAGAGACAGACAGATAGACAGACAAGCAAGCAAGATTCCTCCTTCACCCACCGATTTGGAAAACTCTAGGAAGCCTACAATCAGGCAATGCGTTTTAAACGAACTCTCAATTTGCTTAGCTGCATTTTAAAAGCTCAGATTGCACATTTTCAGTGTTTGGTTATATCAGTTGAGGAAGGAGGAATTTTCTGGGGAAATTTCATTTTTGGTTTAGAACGCAAAAATAAACCTGATTCTAAGAACAAAGAAATAAAGAACATGAAATAATGAATTTTTGTTAAAGAAAAACTCCGAAATTGGGATTACTGGGAGAATAAAAAGGGATCTCGGGACGTGAGCTGGAAAAAAAAAACACTGTATATATCCTTTTAGGCTGATTTAGTAACCATTTATAAGGAAAAACTAAATTAAAGTCATTCATCTCGTTGAGGCTGCAGCGTAAATCAAGATGGAATGTGATCGTTCAGAAAACTCGACTAAAACTGAATCTAAATATAGTTGGAATCAGGATTCTTAAATGGACTGAGACATTAACTAATAACTATTTTCCAGGTTTCATTTACACGACAGCGCTTTTCTCTCTGTTTCTTTCCGGGACTCCTCTTCTCTATTGCATCCACCTCCAAGACCAGGCTTAAAATAGGAGGAACAAGCAGCCGAAACCAAACGAGAAAAGGTACCTGGGGGTCCAATTCAGCCTCCATCTCTCTAGCCGTAAAGCCATAGGGTACCCCATCCAATTAAATATTTCGATCTGAACTGAGCCCTTATTGAATGAGGGGGAGTCGGTCAGTTGTTCATTAATCAGCGTTTACTGATTTAATTATTATGGTTTTAGGACGAGAAAATAAAACATCCATTCAGAGTTAATAAATAACCACAGGTTAAACTAGGCACTGCTTTTGCGAGCCACGTTTTTTTTCCTATGGAGTACTGCATTTTCCTCTCGATTTTTACAGAGAAAAAAAACTTCAGGATGGCTTACTTTACTGGTTTATCATTAAACGGCGTCACCTGTCTGGTGAGCTCAACTAAACAAAAGCTTTGTGATGGCGCTTAAAAAAAAACACATATCGGTTTTATGGATTCCGAAATATTCCGGCGCTTTGAGACCTCATTCCGTTAACACGAGGAGAAATTCCCAATGACAACAAAATGTGAAAAAAAATAGTAAATCTGAATCTTCATTATACAATACTCGTGTGCAATATACGTATATAGTGATGCGTGTGTGTGTGTGCGTACATAGGGGTTGTTGTTTTATTTTTCCTTTGCATTTTGCCTACCGCAGGCAGTTCTGCAAAATCCTTTTCTTGGATCTATTTAAAATCAAGAAACGAATCCATGTTTTTTTTTTTTTCTTGCACGAATACAATGGCTGCGAAGATCTGAGCCTTTTTCCCCTTTGGGAGGGCTCAAAGGACAGACGGAAAGCACTCGCTTTGCGTGTAAGAATGAATAACGAAACCCTAATCGTATTTAGGCAAAAAAAAAAAAGGGGGGGGGGGAAGGATTTTCCCCAACTAAAGTGGACGAAAGCAAATCATAACATAATCTAGTCTGAAAGGTTTCCAAGATATGCCACATTAACTTTTAGCAGATAAAATTAGCTTTTTTTTCCCCTACCAAAGTCTGGTTTATCATATTTACATAAGTAGCATTAGGAGGGATGTATCTCTTATGGATCTAAAGGGTTAGAGTCAGCTCACATTTCATCTGAAAAGGAGAGGCGAAGTAGGTATTGTGGAGAGCTATTTCCATTTAAATACCCCCCCCCCCCCCCCCTAACCCACGGATTACCTCGATGGACTTGGCTGCACTGGGTTTTTTTTGTCGTTTCCTGGAAATGAGATTTCGATTTGGAAAACAAGAAACCAATTAGTAACCAAATGAGGCGAGCTAGATCCACTAAAACGGACCAAATCCCCCAGGCCCCGTTTAGGGCAGTTCTGGGCGAATGAAAGATGAGCCCTCCACTCCAAGGGAAGCTCAAGGCATCATCCAGCTGTGTTATTGCAAGATCGTGGAGGAGGAGGGGAAGCCGGCGGAGCTTTGCCTTCGGAATGAATTTCATCAGACTCTTCACAGAACTGAGATTAGTAGGACAGGCAGCGTTCGTCCTGGCTGTTCGATTAGTTTTCTACACGCTGCAAGGAATAAAAAAGTGAAATCGGTTGGCAGTGTGGAAAAGGACAATCCCTTCCTACTTATTAGTGTCTGTAATGAAGGCTACCCTGGAGTTAATTGGAAATGTGAGGAGAACATGTAAATATTTACCTGGAAACATATGCAACCCCCACCCTTCCAATTCCTTGCAAGACTAGGGGGGGGGGGGGGGAGGACACATCGGGGAGCTGCCCTTAGGGCTAAAAAAACCACATTCTTCTTTTGGAAGGAAAGAAAAGCAACTGTCAGAGTGTGGGCTGAAATATCTCAAACAACTAATTATTCCTTGAATTGGTTATTATTACTCTAATTACCATTAACTTTCTCTTTGCTTCACCTACAATTTTCTCATTCATAACAGATTTTCTAAATGTTAATAAGCTAAATGGTATAATCCAATTATCACTCAGGAACCTGCATGCAATAACATAATGCATTCTTCTTTACCATGTATGCAGTGGCGTAGCAGGGGGGCTGCCACCCAGGGCGGGGCGGTTCGCCATTGCACCCCCTCCCCCGGGTGCAGCACTATGACACCCTCCTCCCCCCGACCAGCTCCCACACCCTACCTTTAAAAAGAATATCGGGAGGCGAGGCACAGCGCCTCGCGCCTGCCCTGCACGTAAAAGAAATGTGGACCGTCGGGTCTTCCCTCGCTCTGTCTGTCCCGCCCTTGCGGAAATAGGAAGTTGTGTCAGCAGAGGGCGAGGGAAGACCCAACGGTCCACATTTCTTTTACGTAAATGGCAGGCGCGAGGCGCTGCGCCTCCCCTCCCGATATTCTTTTTAAAAGTAGGGTGCGGGAGCTGGTCGGGGGGGGGGTGTCAATTCACCGAGGGGGGAAGCTGGCAGGGAGCACCCCCCCCCCCCTGAGCTAACACCCAGGGCAGACCGCCCCTCCCACCACCCCCTTGCTACGCCACTGCATGTATGTACGCACATGGTATATATATAGAGACCATGAACTGTTCCATGTATGTTATGTTCCATCTATGTTACTATGTATGTACACACCTTAATGCAACACCATTTGTAATTCTGTTACCCGGAAATGGCAACTGCCACTACGGCAAATGTAAGCCACATTGAGCCTGCAAATTGGTGGGAAAATGTGGGATACAAATGCTACAAATAAATAAACATCCATAGCTATACCAGTATGTTTACGATACTGTATTGTAAAACTGGATTCTTACAACCAATTACTTTCTTACGCATTACTCTTTGTCACGTATCCTATGCTGTTTATTGTAAGCCACATTGAACTCAAGCTTGTTTGGGATAATGTGGGACATAAATGTCACAAATAAATGCAACTGTTTCTTTTTCAAAATACAACATGCTTCCTTTTAAAGTCCAGGTTTGTGTGTGTTTACCTAGAACAAATACAACAGGCTTTATTAGGAATGAAATAGGTTTCCGAATCAGGTCTTGGAGTTTTCGTTCCTAGAGCCAATTGGCGCTGGTGTTAATCTGCGCAGCGGGGGGCCTTTTACAAAGGCGCTGTAGCATTTTTAGCACACGCTAAATGCTAGAACGCCCTTAGGAAGATACAGGTGGCTCTAGCCCACGCTTATTTTTAGCGCATGCTAAAAAACGCTAGCTCACCTTTGTAAAAGGGGTCCAGAATGCTCAGAGAGCTTTAGCGCAGGAAACGTGCATGCTAGAGATGGCCGTAAATTGTATGTAAATGTAGTTGAATGGATGTTAATGAGTTTGTTTGCTATGGCCATCCCGATGCTCGGAGAAGAGCGCACAAACCAATCCTGCGCTTACCGCTGGAAAAATAACACCAGCTGGGAGCTGGCGTTGGGGGACGGGGGTTGAAGAAAGGATCTTTTTGTGATATTCTCTTAAAATCTGCCCGTTTTCATGTCTTTTGGAAGCAGAAGGAAGCCCGTGCAAGCCTCTAAGCGCCGGTACTGAAAAACAAATGTGTACGAGTCCGAGGAAACCCGAAAGTGAAAGTACATAAGTACATATAAGTACATAAGTAATGCCACACTGGGAAAAGACCAAGGGTCCATCGAGCCCAGGATCCTGTCCACGACAGCGGCCAATCCAGGCCAAGGGCACCTGGCAAGCTTCCCAAACGTACATTGGTGTCTGTTTTCTGCACTTAAATATAAGCCAGGACCGCCGAGAGACTGAGCCGGGCCCAGGGCAAGGCTGCCCCTGGGGCACCACCGCTGCCCCCCCAATCACCACTCAGGCTGCCGGCGTCGCAGTCCCCGGTCTCACCTGCCCACCCTCGGCTCCGTCGACAGCCCCTCTCCGTCCGCCACCGGGCCCCCTGCATTCAAATCAATTCGGCAGCGCCTCACCTCCGTGTGATGTGCAGTGACAGATCACCTCCCTTCGGGCGCTCCCTCCCTGTGTCCCGCACTTGCAGAAACAGGAAGTTACATCAGACGAGGGTGGGACACAGGGAAGGAAGGCCCAAAGAGAGGCGATCTGCTACTGCGCTTTCACACAGAGGTGAGGCACTGCCGAATCGATTTGAATGCAGGGGCCCGAGGAATTTTGTCCCCCCTGCCCCCACCTCTCGGCAGCCCTGATCTAAGCCTTTCAAGTGTGAAAAAAGGCGTATATTTAAAGGCACAGAAGAACAGCGCCAAGGTGTGCTTCACTTCAGGGTTTGCCTGGCGCACGCTCCGCTTACTGTGAAACTCTTGTGCACATGAGCCAGGCACATTCCTCCCCTTACGTTTGGTCTCACAGCACGCATATAATTTGAATCCCATTAGCTTTGAGCATTGCAGGGCTATTTTTCTGCTCTGTTCCCTATAGCATAGAAGCTTTGAGCATCTTGGCCTTAGGGGGCTATTTACTAAGCTGTCTTAAGCGTTTCACATGATTTCTAAGGTGTGCTAAGAGTGCAACAGCACATTAAACATGAATGCACATTAATCACCACATTAACATAGTAACATTAAACACCTAACAAGGAAATTCCTATTCCAGGGATGGTACTCCTGGGGACTGAGCAAGGATTGCGCCTGGCCCTTAAAGTGCAGATCCAGCATTAATTGCTTAAAAAGCAATAGATAACATGGTGGAATTACCTCCGTCTCCAGATTTATTGGCCATGACATAATGCATCTTAGTGATCATTCTGTATATTAACTACACAGCTACCTTCCTCAAAGGGCTGGGAAAATCCCTACCTACTAACCCAGAGAATAGATTTTGAATGTTCATGTGCATCAAAATTCTGCTGCACGACTAATATTCCGCCAGTGTCATTATGCTCATATTAGCCCTCTCCTTGTCACTTCACTGGCTTCCTATCCGTTTCCGCATACAGTTCAAACTCCTCTTATTGACCTACTAGTAAAAAAAGGCCCGTTTCTGACACAAATGAAACGGGCGCTAGCAAGGTTTTCCTCGGAGTGTGTATGTTTGAGAGAGTGTATGTGAGAGTGACTGTGTGTGAGAGAGAGAGTGAACGTGCGAATGTGTGTGTGTGAGAGAGAGAGCGTGAGTCTGGGTGTGAGTGTATCTGTGAGAGAGAGAGTGTGTGTGTGAGAATGAGAGTGTGTGCAAGTGCGTATGTGAGACACAGTGTGTGAGAGAGAGAGCGTGTGTTTCACACAGATACAGTGTGTGCGAGAGAGAGAGTGTGTGTAAGACACAGACTCTCTGTGAGACTGAGTGTATGAGACCAAGAGAGTGTGTGAGTGACTGTGTGACACATAGAGAGTGAATGTGATACAGTGTGAGACAGAGTGTGTGAGAGACAGTGTGTGAGTGTGAGAGTGAGAGAGAGAAAGACATTGACTGTGAGAGAGAGAGTGTGTGTGTGACAGAGATACTTCCCCCCCTCTCTGGTGTCAGGCCCCCCCTCCCACCCTCTCTCTGGTGTCAGTCCCCCCCCCCCCCCCCCTCTCTCTCTCTGGTGTCTGAGCGTTACTGTGCAGGATGCTGAGCTCTGGCTGTGCTTCAAGGAACTGACCAATCCTATTTAATAGAATGCACCTCCAACATTCTGAAGCCGAGAAACCTCGTGTGGTTGGTCACTTCTGCTTGTGACGAACCCGGAAGTACGTGATGTCAATTCAGGAGATGGATACAGAGAGCAGGAATGCCTCAGCCATGCAGTCAGCTTCAGAATGTTGGAGGTGCGTTTTATTATATAGGATAAGTGCAATCACTCTGCAGCTCCTCAGCACTCTCAACTCTCCCTACACTCCTCCTCGGGAACTCCGTTCACTGGGTAATTCTCTCTTATCTGCACCCTTCTCCTCCACCGCTAACTCCAGACTCCGTTCCTTTTAACTTGCTGCACCATATGCCTGGAATAGACTTCCTGAGCCGGTAAGTCAAGCTCCATCTCTGGCTGTCTTCAAATATAAGCTAAAAGCCCACCTTTTTGATGCTGCATTTAACTCCTAACTCTTGTACACTTGTTCAGAACCCTTATTTTATCATCCTCACGTTAATATTCCCTTATCTCTTTTTTGTCCTGTTTGTCCTAATTAGATTGTAAACTCTGTCGAGCAGGGACTGTCTCTTCATGTTCAAATGTACGGCGCTGCATACGTCTAGTAGCGCTTTAGAAATGATAAGTAGTAGTAGTAGATGCAAACCTTAGGAAGTTGGTAAATATGTCCTTTGGTTGGTCGTCACCCTCATTGGTAATGTCCTCTCAGCTAACACAACTGTAACCAACAATATGTCCGCTCTCTCCTCTATCGACTTGAAGTTGATAGGGGAAACTTCAAAACACCACAACATAGAGCACACAAAACATATTCTCTTTCTAGATTATCCTTTTCTTCTTTAAATATATATTTTTTTAAATCAATAACAACAGGAACAATTCTACAGCTGAAATTCGGTCAGAGCAGCTGCGTAGTTCACAAAGGCAGTATGGGGGGGGGGGGGGGGAAAGAATTTTGGTTTTAACTCATGGCTTTTTCAGTAGTTTAAGGCCCATTACAGGGAGGGACTCATTTTCTTCAGGGGTTGGGGGTGGGGGGGGGGTCGGTCAGCGGCTTGAGGGGGAGCGTGTTGGTTTCAGTCAAAAATGCACTGGCATTTTCGGCTGAAACCTGAACCTAGGTTTCTTTCTGGTTTCGGTGCCAAAAATGAAATTTGGTCAGCCTCTATTGCATATACCTGCCCTTGCTCTCCAAAGGGTAAGGCTATCTTGGTACCTCCCTCCAGGCCATCTGTGGATCACATGAAGAGCAGAAGAAAGGTCCACACTCCTTAATCCTACGTCTTGCCCCATCCTTGGCCACCTTTAAATCTAGACTGAAAGGCCACCTCTTTAACATTGCTTTTGACTCGTAACCACTTGTAACCACTCGCCTCCACCTACCCTCCTCTCCTCCTTCCAGTACACATTAATTGATTTGCTTACTTTATTTTTTGTCTATTAGATTGTAAGCTCTTTGAGCAGGGACTGTCTTTCTTCCATGTTTGTGCAGCGCTGCGTACGCCTTGTAGCGCTATAAAAATGCTAAATAGTAGTAGTAGTAGTTAATAGATTATACGTCACCCAGGTGGGATAATTGCTGATCTTCTTAGAAGTTACACTGCATCGCAAGGGCCCAATTTTCCAAGCTCAGGTGTATATATCAGGGGCCACTCCACCAGGCCAGGATTAACCTGTTGAGGAGTCTAGACAAAGAAGCATGTCCCCACCCCACCCCTCCCCCATTGAAATATAAATACATTTTAAAACTCAAACGAATGTCACCCTTCCCATGTGGTTTTGACTGCAGAGGAGAAACAGCAGAGAAAAAAGGAATACATAAGAATTTCTACTTGCCAACCTGAGGACAATAGACAGGGTTATGGAGAATAGACAGATCTCTGAGGGTAGTGGTGGCTCCTGTCCACTCTCCCCCCCCCCCCCCCCAACTATTCTTTCTTCCAGCAGCTGACTTACCAAGGCAAAAATCTACCTGTGAAGCCATTGAATTATTTTTTATTTATTTTTGTTACATTTGTACCCCGCGCTTTCCCACTCATGGCAGGCTCAATGCGGCTTACATGGGGCAATGGAGGGTTAAGTGACTTGCCCAGAGTCACAAGGAGCTGCCTGTGCCTGAAGTGGGAATCAAACTCAGTTCCTCAGTTCCCCAGGACCAAAGTCCACCACCCTAACCACTAGGCCACTCCTCCACTGTTGCTACTATTTGAGATTCTACATGGAATGTTGCTATTCCACTAGCAACATTCCATGTAGAGGTCGGCCCTTGCAGATCACCAATGTGGCCGCGCAGGCTTCTGCTTCTGTGAGTCTGACGTCCTGCACGTACGTGCAGAACATCAGACTCACAGAAACAGAAGCCTGCGCAGCCTTCTACATGGAATGTTGCTAGTAAAATAGCAAAATTCCATGTAGAATCTCCAATAGTATCCAATAGAAACAGAAGCCTGCACAGCCTTCTACATGGAATGTTGCTAGTGGAATAGCAACATTCCATGTAGAATCTCAAAGAGTAGCAACATTCCATGTAGAATCTCCAATAGTATCTATTTTATTTTTGTTACATTTGTACCCTGCGCTTTCCCACTCATGGCAGGCTCAATGTGGCTTACATGGGGCAATGGAGGGTTAAGTGACTTAACCAGAGTCACAAGCAGCTGCCTGTGCCTGAAGTGGGAATCAAACTCAGTTCCTCAGGACCAAAGTCCACCACCCTAACCACTAGGCCACTCCTCCACTTAGCACATCTGAGAAGGCTCTTCTTAAACATTTGAACCCTAGGCAGATGCCCAATTTGTCTATGATTTAATCCTGCCCTGCATTCCACTCTCCAATACCTCACCAGATGGAGAAGTGGCACCTGGTTGGGGTCCTTCCTGAGGCAATGAGATAAAGCCCTCCCCTTCCTAACCTAACTTAACATAATATACCATAGTGTACATAGGTGGTAGCACAGTCAGGGATCGATATTTAAAGCATTTAACTGACCAGAAATGTCTTCTGGACAGTTAAGTCGTTTGGTTGGGACTAACTGCTCATATTCAGTGGCACTTGTTGAAAATGTCAGGTCAGCGTCCAACACAAAACCAGATATTTTGGGGGTGTTCCAGGGGCAGAGTCAGCACCCGGTCAGTTACTAGGACTAGGGGGCATGCAATGAAGCTACAAAGTAGTAAATTTAAAACAAATTGGAGAAAATATTTCAATGTGTAATTAAACTCTGGAATTCTTTGCCAGAGAATGGGGTAAAAGCTGTTAGCTTAGCGGGGTTTAAAAAAGATTTGGATAGCCATGAGTGGGAAAAGTGCGGGGTACAAATGTAACAAACAAAAAAAAACCATTAGAATGGACTTGGGAAAATCCACTGCTTATTTCTGGGATAAGCAAAATAAAATGTATTGTACTGTTTTGGGATCTTGCCAGGTACTTGTGACCTGGATTGGCCACCTTTGGAAACAAGATGCTGGGCTTGATGGACCTTTGGTCTGTCCCAGTATGGCAATACTTATGTATAAGTACCAATAATCAGCACTTAATTGGCCAAAGTACTTGCATAAATAGGATCATGTAAAAGACATTCCTATCTTCATGTGGTTCACCGTAGCGGACAGTAAAACACTGCTCACCGTTGTCTGAATATCAGGCAATGCTGATAGGCCGTCAGCTGAATATCGGGCTCTCAAGTTTTTAGGAGAGTAGGAAAACAGAATTGCTTCAGGTATATTCTTATGTTTAGTTCTCTCACATCCATCTCTGAGTTCTCTGAATACAGTAGGGCCTTGCTCAGGTATTTCCTCATCCATGTCCCACACTATTGGACAACTCTTTGCTCCCCAAACTGAGGCATTTTGGCAAATTTCAGACAATAATGCCCACTAAAGGATCTCTCAGAAACAAGGAAAGTGAATTATGATACCACCTGTCAGTCCTAACAAACACAAAGGGAATTAGTTAAGAGACTCCACTCCAGGCCTAAACCATGGAAGAATTGAAGCTTGGAAGGTCCCTCTTTTACGGTCCATTCACAGTCAGGGTGTGAAAAAGTCCAAGTAATTCTATATGAATATTCTGCACTATATTTATTAAAGCATTCAGTAATCCTTCTTCCCATGGATATTGTTCTTTTTATACATACATTAGCTCACAATTCCACAAAAATAAAAAAAATTTCCAAGCAGCCTTTTTGGTTATGCAAATTAGTTACTCAGTGGCTGCTAATGTTGCCCCTCCCTTGGGAGAGCAAAAAAAATAAAAAAGAAACTTTGGTTGCTAATTCCACAGGCTTCTTAGTGGCATCCTGCTGCTTCTTATCAGGTTTAAAACATTCAAAACACCGTTTTCATTTTCCGAAACCCTGTATCCTTTAATTCAGCTGCTTTACTTCCACACAGCCATTCCAACTATTGGCAGCATACAACACACTTGGCTGCCCTTTCTCAAGCAGCACACTGTTGGCCAGACTGGATGAACCATACAGGTCTTTATCTGCCGTCATCTACTATCTACTATAATAAAACTCACCCTCAACATTCTGAGGACACTGACATCAGTGAAGCCAAGCTCTGACTTCCTTCAAAAAGGTTGAAGGTTCGTGGTGGTGAAGCCACCAAAATCGCTCCGGGCCCCGCCCTCGAGGGCGGAGCAATGGCAGAACAACAAAGGGGTTGGCAGGGAGGGAGGCAGGGAGGCAGGGGTGGGTGGGAAATCACTCCGGGCCCCGCCCTCGTGTCTAACATCATGACGTTGGGGGCGGAGCAATGCCAGAACAACGAAGGAGTTGGCCAGGGAGGGAGGAGGGTGTTGGCGATGAAAACCTTGCTAGCGCCCGTTTCATTTGGTCTGAAACGGGCTTCTTTTACTAGTGTTACAATGTTACCCTTTTTCTTCTGCCTGCGTTCTGCTAGACCCCTTTCAGATGTCTTTAATGCTCAGGCAAGAAGCAAGTAGGAACAGTGGCGTTCCTAGGGGGGGCTGACACCCGGGGCGGATCGCCGATGCGCCCCGCACCCCGGGTGCAGCGCCCCCCCCCCCCGGAACAGCGCGATGCCCCCCCCCGGCGAAAGAACCCCCAATCCTCCGGCAAATGAACCCCCCCCCCCGGGTGCACGCCCGCTGGGAGGGGTTGCCGCGCGCCTGCCGGCTCTTCGTTTTCATGCTCCCTCTGCCCCGGAACAGGAAGTAACCTGTTCCGGGGCAAAGGGAGCATAAAAATGAAGAGCCGACAGGCGCGTGGCACCCCCCTCAGCGGCATGCACCCGGGGCGGACCACCCACACCCCCCCCCCCCTTGGTACGCCACTGAGTAGGAAGATACCATCCACATGGCTTCATTTTGCTAAACCTCCCCATGACACTTCCCAAAGAAAAAGTACAGCTGAATTAACCTGATCATTGGCTCCCAAAACAACATTTAAATATAGTTTATTTATTTATTTAACACATTTATACCCCACATTTTTCCCACTAGTCACAGGGTCAGTGTGGCTTACACAATACCATAGGGCTGACTACAGTTCAGTAAAATACAGTTAAACAATGTAAAGTAAGGTAGTGATCGTATAGGTATCGTATAAAACAACAGAGATTGAAGGGGAGCAGACTCAAGAAAAATGTCAGTAAGTATTTTTTCACGGAGAGCGTAGTGGATGCTTGGAATGCCCTCCCACGGGAGGTGGTGGAAATGAAAACGGTAACGGAATTCAAACATGTGTGGGATAAGCATAAAGGAATCCTGTGCAGAAGGAATGGATCCTCAGGAGCTTAGTCGAGATCAGGTGGCAGAGCCAGTGGTGGGAGGCGGGGCTGGTGGTTGGGAGGCAGGGGTAGTGCTGGGCAGACTTATACGGTCTGTGCCAGAGCCGGTGGTGGGAGGCAGGGATAGTGCTGGGCAGACTTATACGGTCTGTGCCAGAGCCGGTGGTGGGAGGCGGGGATAGTGCTGGGCAGACTTATACGGTCTGTGCCAGAGCCGGTGGTTGGGAGGCGGGGCTGGTGGTTTGGAGGTGGGGATAGTGCTGGGCAGTCTTATAAGGTCTGTGCCCTGAAGAGCACAGGTACAAATCAAAGTAGGGTATACACAAAAAGTAGCACATATGAGTTATCTTGTTGGGCAGACTGGATGGACCGTGCAGGTCTTTTTCTGCCGTCATCTACTATGTTACTAAGAGATAATAAAAGATCAATAAGGTCTAAAAATTTTGCAGTGACAAAAAAAAGCAGTAACTTAAGTTGAGTCTGGAGGATAAGCCTTCTGGAATAAGGACGTCTTCAGTAATTTCCTGAAATTTAGATGGTTCTGAGTTGATTTTAAGAATTTGGGCAATGCATTCCATAGCCATGCGCCAATGAAGGAGAAGCTGGATGCATAGGTAGATTTGTATTTTAGGCCATAGCAATCTGGGTAATGTACGTTTAAATAGGATCGGGAAGAACTGGAACGGTTTCTAGGTGGTAAATCTATTAAATTTAACACGTATCCTGGAACGTCTCCGTAAACAATCCTATGAACCAAGGTGCAAACCTTAAAGGCAATACGTTCCTCGATGGGGAGCCAGAGTAATTTTTCACGAAGGGGCCTGGCAGATTCAAATTTTGATTTACCAAAGATAAATCTTGCTGCTGTGTTCTGGGTTGTTCCAACTGTCTTTATCCTCTAATGTCCATCTGATCTAGAAGAGAGCTGGGACTAGTATTCTCAGGGCTTCTGACTCGGAGCAAGGCTTTACCCTTCTCCTCTGAATTCTCGTGGCAGGGTTTCCTGTCAAGGCACACTCTTCCAAATCTTGAGTGGGGCTCTTCCTTTCCTTCCCCCCAAAGCACCTCCTTTGGTCAGGATAGGGTTTATATACTCTGAAAGGGGAACTAGCATCTCCTCTATGACTGGAGCATTAAGCCTACTGGGTGCAGCAAGGGAACCCAACTTGCTGGAACCCACACCAATTATCTGCCTTATGTTCCCCTCCCCCAACATTTAAAGGAACACACACATACTCCCTCCTATTATCTAGTCTTAAGGGCTATCTCCCCGCTTTGCCCTGCACTGCCCATATGCTGTGAAAGATAGTTACTTTTACTTCCTCTTTATCATAGGCCGGTGGTTCTCAAACCTGGTCCTGGAGGCACCCCAGCCAGTCTGGTTTTCAGGATACCCATTCAAGAGAGAGATTTGCATGCACTGCCTCCACTGCATGCAGATCTCTCTCATGAATAGTCATTATGGGTGTCCTGAAAACCTGACTGGCCGGGGCACCTCCAGGACCAGGTTTGGGAACCACTGTCGTAGGCTGTAGGAGCCACTTCCAATAAACGAGTGCCACCCCAGGTTTTCTTCCCTTCCTGAGAACTATCCCCCCCTATTCCCCCCCCCCCCCCGGCAGCCTCTGAAACACCACAGCATACACTGGAAGAAATATCTAGTAAAAGAAGGTGCAACAAACCAGCATAACTTAAGAGAAAAGACCAAAAAAGAATACTACAGGACAGTGGAAATGATGGTGTAAAGTAATTTAACAGAATGGAATATGATGCAAGCTAACAATCGTCTTGCAATCCCAATATCCCTACACTTTTGGAATTGTAGATTGACCCCATAACGATCTCAGAGTTGAATGTAAGAACAAAAATACTCTTCAATGCCCACCAGCTAATCTATAAGATCAGTGTAGATTGACACCATATACTCTATAAGATGCAAGCTAACAATCGTCTTGGAATCCCAATATCCGTACACTTTTGGAATTGTAGATTGACCCCATAACGATCTCAGAGTTGAATGTAAGAACAAAAATGCTCTTCAATGCCCACCAGCTAATCTATAAAATCAGTGTAGATTGACACCATATACTCTATAAGATGCAAGCTAACAATCGTCTTGCAATCCCAATATCCCTACACTTTTGGACTTGTAGATTGACCCCCATAACGATCTCAGAGTTGAATGTAAGAACAAAAACACTCTTTTATGCCCATCAGCTAATCTATAAAATCAGTGTACATTGACACCATATACTCTATAAGATGCAAGCTAACAATCGTCTTGCAATCCCAATATCCCTACACTTTTGGACTTGTAGATTGACCCCCATAACGATCTCAGAGTTGAATGTAAGAACAAAAACACTCTTCTATGCCCACCAGCTAATCTATAAGATCAGTGTACATTGACACCATAAACTGTATACCAAGAGCTGAAAGCAAAGATGCTTATGCTGATTAGGTATTTAAGGTTATTAGGTTCTTGATATACTGCCTTTTTGTGGTACGACCAAGTAATTTACATACTGAAAATGAGTTTTTTTTTAGAAAAGGGTTACAGTCCTTTAGGTATACCTAACAGCATCAGAAGATCCACATATTCAACAGGTGGTTAAATTTGAACAGCCGCTAGAAAACATTGTGATGAGTAGAAGAAACAAATGAGAACGTGAAAGAAACAACTGAATTTACAAAGCAAGAAAATCCTCTTTTAAGAATTTGGTCCAGTAAACAAGCAACAGGAAATACAAACAGTACTATACCCAGGGGAGCCAACTTTTCAAAACTATTAGGGGTGGTAAACTGAATGGAAATAACCTCTCCCTGGACACAGTCAAGGAATTTTGTTCAATACTGGGGGTGCTCAAGGATCCTCAGCACCCACAGAGCTGGCTCCTATGAATATACCAATCACACGTTCTGCACAACATGACAGAGGAATCAAGCATTAAGGAAAGGCAAACTTAAAACATACTGATCAGTGATTGATAAATGCAGTTCATTTCTTCTATATCACTACTCTATTAAGAAGACTGCCCAATGCATTTTAGAAAACATATCACAAAATGTTAACCAACGTACATGAATCAAGAGTGGAGGAGTGGCCTAGTGGTTAGGGTGGTGGACTTTGGTCCTGGGGAACTGAGGAACTGAGTTCGATTCCCACTTCAGGCACAGGCAGCTCCTTGTGACTCTGGGCTAGTCACTTAACCCTCCATTGCTCCATGTAAGCCACATTGAGCCTGCCATGAGTGGGAAAGCGCAGGGTACAAATGTATCAAAAATAAAATAGATACTATTGGAGATTCTACATGGAATGTTGCTATTCCCACTAGCAACATTCCATGTAGAAGGCTGCGCAGGCTTCTGTTTCTGTGAGTCTGACGTCCTGCACGTACGTGCAGGACGTCAGACTCACAGAAGCAGACGCCTGCACGGCCACATTGGTGATCTGCAAGGGCCGACTTCTACATGGAATGTTGCTAGTGGAATAGCAACATTCCATGTAGAATCTCAAATAGTAGCAACAGTGGAGGAGTGGCCTAGTGGACTTTGGTCCTGAGGAACTGAGTTCGTTTCCCACTTCAGGCACAGGCAGCTCCTTGTGACTCTGGGCAAGTCACTTAACCCTCCATTGCTCCATGTAAGCCACATTGAGCCTGCCATGAGTGGGAAAGCGCAGGGTACAAATGTATCAAAAATAAAATAGATACTATTGGAGATTCTACATGGAATGTTGCTATTCCCACTAGCAACATTCCATGTAGAAGGCTGCGCAGGCTTCTGTTTCTGTGAGTCTGACGTCAGACTCACAGAAGCAGAAGCCTGCGCGGCCACATTGGTGATCTGCAAGGGCCGACTTCTACATGGAATGTTGCTAGTGGAATAGCAACATTCCATGTAGAATCTCAAATAGTAGCAACAGTGGAGGAGTGGCCTAGTGGACTTTGGTCCTGAGGAACTGAGTTCGTTTCCCACTTCAGGCACAGGCAGCTCCTTGTGACTCTGGGCTAGTCACTTAACCCTCCATTGCTCCATGTAAGCCACATTGAGCCTGCCATGAGTGGGAAAGCGCAGGGTACAAATGTATCAAAAATAAAATAGATACTATTGGAGATTCTACATGGAATGTTGCTATTCCCACTAGCAACATTCCATGTAGAAGGCTGCGCAGGCTTCTGTTTCTGTGAGTCTGACGTCAGACTCACAGAAGCAGAAGCCTGCGCGGCCACATTGGTGATCTGCAAGGGCCGACTTCTACATGGAATGTTGCTAGTGGAATAGCAACATTCCATGTAGAATCTCAAATAGTAGCAACAGTGGAGGAGTGGCCTAGTGGACTTTGGTCCTGAGGAACTGAGTTCGTTTCCCACTTCAGGCACAGGCAGCTCCTTGTGACTCTGGGCAAGTCACTTAACCCTCCATTGCCCCATGTAAGCCGCATTGAGCCTGCCATGAGTGGGAAAGTGTGGGGTACAAATGTAACAAAACAAACAAACCACAAAAAAAACATTTAAAACTCTTCTCAGCAGCCCCTCCCCCCCCCATCCACTGATTCCTTCTCAATCTTACATAACCCAGAACTTTATACAAAGAACAAAAAGTCTCCCAAGGCTTTAATGTAAATATAAGCAGAAACCCATTCTCAGGTTGAAACCCTCTGCTCAGTGTGCAGTGATGGCTAAGATAGGAAGCAGAATGTTAGGCATTATTAGGAAAGGAAAGGAAAACAAAAATGAGGACATTATAATGCCTTTGTATCACTCCATGGTGTGCCCGCACCTCGAATATTGTGTGCAATTCTGGTCACCGCATCTCAAAAAAGATATAGTGGAATTAGAAAAGGTGCAGAGAAGGGCAACGAAAATGATGAAGGGGATGGGACGACTTCCCTATGAGGAAAGGCTAAAGCGGCTAGGATTCTTCAGCTTGGAGAAAAGATGGCTGAGAGGAGATATGATAGAGGTCTATAAAATAATGAGTGGAGTGGAGTGGAATGGAATGGGTATGTTCACTCTTTCAAAAAATATTATGACTAGGGGCACTCAATGCTAGGAAGAGTACATTTAAAGCAAATTGGAGAAAATATTTCTTCAACTTTAAGTTTCAAGTTTATTAAGAGATTTTCTATCCTGCCAATCTACAGTGTATCTAGGAGTGCAATTAAACTCTAGAATTCATTGCCAGAGAATGTGGTAAAAGCAGTTAGCTTAGCAGGGTTTAAAAAACGTTTAGATAACTCCCTAAAAGAAAAGTCCATAAGTCATTATTAAGATGGATTTGGATAAAATCCACTGCTTAGTTCTAGGATAAGTAGCATAAAATGTATTATACTGTTTTGGGATCTTGACAGGTATTTGTAACCTGGATTGGCCACTGTTGGAAACAGGATGATGGGCTTCATAGACCTTCGGCCTGCCCCAGTATGGCAACACTTATGTTCTTATGTTTCTTCTATATCATCATGTGAGGAAAAAAATACAGGCCAGTCAATATTCTGCCAGCGGCCAACAGTGTTTTTTTTGTCTGCTGCCAGCTCTAAAAACAGATATTCAATGCCAGGCCCTGTGCGGAACTTTGGCATTGAATTCCCCTTTTTTTTTTAAAGCGGACTAGCACACAACCAGTTAAGTTAATATTCAGACTTAACCGGCCATGGGTTAGCATATAATCATATAGCAGCTATTTATGCACTAAATCTGGCTGGTTAGGTCTGAATATCTGGACCTAACTGGACTCTGCCCCTGGAATACCTTGGACATAGCTTCGGTGGACATACCTTGGACATAATTTCGGTGCTAAGCAGTCATTTTCAACAAGGATAACCAGTTAAGTGCCGCTGAATGGCCTGATAGCTGTGACCTAGCTAGTTAATCAGTCAGCGGCCATTTCCAGTTAACATCATGCTGAGTCAGCTATCAGGTTAACATGCATTGAATATTGGCCAGAAGATTTTTTTTCCCTAAAGGCCATATAGTCCTTACAGATCACTACTAGCATTTTTTTTTGTTACATTTGTACCCCGCGCTTTTCCCACTCATGGCAGGCTCAATGCGGCTTACATATTGTATACAGGTACTTATTTTTTACCAGGGGCAATGGAGGGTTAAGTGACTTGCCCAGAGTCACAAGGAGCTGCAGTGGGAATTGAACTCAGTTCCCCAGGATCAAAGTCCACTGCACTAACCACTAGGCTACTCCTCCACTAGTGACATTCCATGTAGAAGCCTGCCCTTGCCACGCAGGCTTCTGTTTCTGTGAGTCTGATGTCCTGCACATACGTCAGACTCACAGAAACAGAAGCCTGCGTGGCCGCGTTGCTGATCTGCAAGGGCAGGCTTCTACATAGAATGTTGCTAGTGGAATAGCAACATTCCATGTAGAATGTCAAATAGTAGCAACAAAATCTCAATAGTAGCAACATTCCATGTAGAATCTCAAATAGTAGCAACAGAATTTCAATAGTAGCAACATTCCATGTAGAATGTCAAATAGTAGCAACAAAATCTCAATAGTAGCAACATTCCATCTAGAATCTCCAATATTTATTTTATTTTTCTTACATTTGTACCCCGCGCTTTTCCCACTCATGGCAGGCTCAATGCGGCTTACATATTGTATACAAGTACTTATTTTGTACTAGGGGCAATGGAGGGTTAAGTGACTTGCCCAGAGTCATAAGGAGCTGCCCATGCCTGCAGTGGGAATTGAACCCAGTTCCCCAGGACCAAAGTCCACCACCCTAACCACTAGGCCACTCCTCGTACGTGCAGTACGTCAGACTCACAGAAACAGAAGCCTGCCCTTGTACATCAGCAACGCGGCTGTGCTGGAGAAGAGGACTTCGGCTGGTGGGGGTTGGGGACCCCTGCCAGCAAAGGTACCCGATGGTGGGGGAGGGTTGGCGGCGGCAGGAAGAGGGGGTCGAAAGGGTTGGTGCTGGGGGGGGTCAAAGGTGATGGGGGGTCAAAAATGGTGGTGGTGGGGGGTTAAAAATGGCAGGGGGTCAGTGGTGCCGGGTGGGGGCTAAAATGTGCCCTCTTACCTCAGGCTCTGGACCCCCCTCCCACCGAAGTCTGGTTACGCCCCTGTGACAAGGTTAGGGGTTTTTTTAAGTCTAGAACCTTCAATCTTGAATAAGTCCTTTCCTCCTGCATCATAATATTGAACCACACCATTCTGAGATCTCTAGATGCCAAATGATCACCCACCGGAACATCAGAAACACTCTCCCCGTTTGTAAGCACCAGATCCAGAATAGCTCCATCCTGTGTGAGTTAGTTCCATTACCAACTGCTGGAATAGTTCTTCCTGTAGCAAAATCCAAGATCCCCTTGCTTCTAGACAACACAGCAGCAGGGATACCCCAATCGACATCTGGCATATTAAAATCACCTATTAGTAGTACTTCCCCTTTCATAGCTATCCTGTGAATGTCTTCACTAAATCTCTGTCCATTTCTTCTGACTGTGATGGAGGCCTGTCTAATCCAGGGGCGTATCTGCGTGGGGCCACAGGGGCCTGGGCCCCCGCAGATTTCGCCCTGGACCCCCCTACCACAGACCCTCTCCACCTCCCCCTCCCTCCCGCCCACCACCAACCCGTCGCCGATCTTTGCTGGCGGGGGACCCCAAGCCCCCGCCAGCGGAAGTCCTCTCTTCCGTGCAGGATGCAAGTTGCAACGCTTCCTGTTCTTCTGAGTCTGACGTCCTTCACGTACAACGTGCAGAACATCAGACTCAGAATTTGGAATTCAGTCTGACATCCTGCGCGTTGTACGTGCAGGACGTCAGACTCAGAAGAACAGGAAGCGTTGCAACTTGCAGCGGCGCAGCCTGCATGGAAGAGAGGACCTCGGCTGGTGGGGGGTTGGGGTCCCCCGCCAGCAAAGGTAAGTGACAGCAGCGGGGGAGGGTGTCATTGGTGGCGAGGGGGGGGTCCGGAAATGGCGGGGGGGGGGATCGGTGGCGCCGGGGGGGGCTAAAATGTGCCCCCTCCCTCTGGCTCTGGCCCCCCCTACCGCCCGAGTCCAGATACGCCCCTGGTCTAATCACACCATTCTCTCTTTCCAGCAGTGTCGTAGCTATGTGGGGCCACCTCAAATTGGCTCTGGGGCCCCCGGTATGGTTGGCGGGGGTCTCTGACCCCAATCCCCGCCAGCTGAAATGTTTATCTGTCCTGCACTGGTCTCGCATTTGCCTCCTCTCCTGTTTCCAGTCACGCCATGCATGCTCTCGTTTTAATGAAGTCCAGGGCCCAGGGAATTTTGTTCCCCCTGCCCCCCCTCTCGACGGCCCTGCTAATATCCTTCCATTAGAGGTATATAAAATAAAGTAACAGTAAACCTGGTTATATATATATATATATATATATATATATATAACCCTTACTTTAAATCAGGAAAAGCACCTGATTAAAGCAAACAGCTCAAAAGGAAACACAATCAGAAATTATTCTCTCTGAAACTTGGCTGCAATTTAGGTAGAACTATTGAAGGCGAAAGGCACTGGATTAGGAAGATTGTTAAGGCCCCCCCCCCCCCCCCCTTCAATCTCAATGCTCTCCCACCCCTTTATGGAATAAAGACAGCATGGGAAAACTAGCTGCAAGCAAACTTCAGCCAACAGAGGGAAAGCCTAAAGAACCAAAGATCTGCAGGTTACGTTAGCTTTGAAATCAATCTCTAGTGCTCTACGTCTTAAAACACTTTACTACACCTCTGCCTTGAAACAGACCATGCCTACTAGGCCAGGTGACTGCTTTAGCTAAGGGTAGAAAAAAGGTGGAGGAGGGGGCAGGAGGGCTAGTACAAAATACTTTAAAAGAAATAACATTAAGTAGGACTGCCACTGATAAATATCAAATTTCTGTAGACCTCAAGTCCTCACACTCAGTTTATCATAACTGTTAAATCCTGTCCAGTAAGGACTTGGATGATGGGAGATATGATTGCGGTGTACAAAATCTTGAGTGGTGTAGAACGGGTAGAAGTAAATCGATTTTTCACTTGTTCCAAAAGTACAAAGACTAGGGGACACTCGAGGAAATTACATGGAAATACTTCTAAAACAAATAGGAGGAAATATTTTTTTCAGTCAACGAATAGTTAAGCTCTGGAACTCTTTGCTGGAGGATGTGGTAACAGTGGTTAGCGTATCTGGGTTTAAAAAAGGTTTGGACAAATTCCTGGAGGAAAAGTCCATAGTTTGCTATTGAGACAGACATGGGAAGCAACTGCTTGCCCTGGGATTTGTACTATGGAGTGTTGCTACTCTTTGAGATTCTGCATTGAATCTTGTCGCTCTTTAGGATTCCAGATTCTTGCTATTCTTTGGGGTTCTACCTAGAATGTTGCCACAATTTGGATTTCTTCTAGGTCACAATTTGTGACCTGTCTTGGCCACTGTTTGGAAAACAAGATACTGGGCTAGATGGACCATTGGTCTGACCCAGTATGGCTACTCTTATGTTCTTATGACTACCAATTGGACATCAACTGCACATATGCATTCTGATATCCTCATGGTCCAAGTAAGGCACCCCTCAATGGTGCATAACTAGTAGTAAAAAGTTGACCCCTAAAGGACCCCACTCTGAAGCTGACTTAAGAGCATCATCCTGATAAAAAAAAAAATAAGGATATCTAGTCTAGAATCCCAAAGCCTTATAGTACACACCCATCTCATGACCCACTAGATCAAAAGCACTAGACTTACAATAACACTACTATGTAATCACCCCCCCCCCCCCCCCCCAAGGATCTCAGCGACCAATACTACCTCTCTTCTATGCCTTGGTCTACAACCTGCTTTGCAAATATCCAAAGAACCCCTTTCTTCTGTAAAGAAACTCAACTGGTTAGTAACCACTTTCTCTAATATCTTTGCCAGGAAGAGGATCTTGGATACAGGACAGTAGGTGGAACAACAATTTCACCTACTGGGAGGAGGTGGTGGAGATGAAAATGATAATGGAATTCAAACATGTGTGGGATAAACACAAAGGAATTCTGTTTAGAAGGAATGGATCCACGGAATCTTAGCAGACATTGGGTGGCAACGTCGGTAATTGGGAAGCAAAACCAGTGCTGGGCAGACTTCTACGGTCTATGTCCTGATCGTGACTGAATAGATATGGATGGGCTGGAGTGTAAATTTTAAGGGGCTTCGATGATAGCTTCAGAACTTTTAGTACAGGAACAGTGCTGGGCAGACTTATAAGGTCTGTGGCCTGAGAAAGGCAGGAACAAATCAAACTTCCTCTCCACCACCTTCCGCGGGAGGTGGTGGAGAGGAAAACGGTAACAAAATTCAAACATGCGTGGGATAAACATAAAGGAATCCTGCTCAGAAGGAATGGATCCTCAGAAGCTTAGCCGGTGGTGGGAGGCAGGGCTGGTGGTTGGGAGGTGGGGATAGTGCTGGGCAGACTTATACAGTCTGTGCCCTGAAAAAGACAGGTACAAATCAAGGTAAGGTATACAGAAAAAGTGGCACATGTGAGTTTATCTTGTTGGGCAGACTGGATGGACCGTGCAGGTCGTTTTCTGCCGTCATCTACTATGTTACTATCACATACCGTGTAAAATAAGTTTATCTTGTTGGGCAGACTGGATGGACCGTAAGGTCTTTTTCTGCTGTCATTTACTATGTTACTATGTTACTCTTTGGGGTTCTACATGGAATGTTGCTACTAATTGGGATTCCGGAATCTTGTAACTCTTTAGGATTCCAGAATCTTCAGAACTTTTAGTACAAGAACAGTGCTGGGCAGACTTCTACAGTCTGTGCCCTGAGAATGGCAAGGACAAATCAAACTCGGGTATAGATATAAAGTATCGCATACCATGTAAAATGAGCGTATCTTGTTGAGCAGACTGGATGGACTATTCAGGTCTTTATCTGCCATCATTTACTATGTTGCTATTTTAATTCTTATCCAAAATATTGCTCGTAAAAACAAGGATATCCAGTGCAATACCACTTTTGCTACCACTGATTGTAGGAAGATAGCCCTTAGATTCGGAAGCCCTCGCTATTCTCAACATCCAAGTCAGGACACCATCTGGGAGTGATTTCACCACTCTAGAGGGACAAAGTTCCAACTGACAATTCATCATTCTGACTCCTTCAATCGTTTTTTTTTTTTTTTCAATTCCTCCAATGAAAAATCACCCAATTCTTCCAGTTTCGAAGGAGCCTCATTCTTAACCAGTCATCCCTGCTCCTATTTTCCTGATACTCCTTCCTTCCTTCTCAAGTTGTTAACCTTTTCACGCCAATAAATCATAGAGGATTTGCAGTTCAAACTCTCTTGTATTTTTTCTCGCTCCTTCTGACCTGATCACCTAACAATTTATTTACTATCTTAAAAAAGTTCTGACTTTCTATTTTCTATATTAATGGCCATGAACATTATCCTTAACATAAAAGTTTGCTACTTTACTCCTATCAAAGAAAAAAGCACCAAGGGCCTTAAAAAGAGGGACACAGTTCTTTAATTATCAACGTTTGATAAAAAAACAGTTATTGAAGAAAGACCCGACACGGGCCGTGTTTCGGTGCTCCGCACCTGCGTCAGGAGTCACGATGATGACGGGGAGGGTATTTTTAGAGTGACTCAAAACAGCTAATAGTTGTCAGATATGTTCCTCTGTATAATCGGAAAAACCTTTTTTCGTCTATCGGACACCAGTATTGACAGAGAGTACCAGCTCTGTATTTTACGAATACCGTTTTTCCGAATACACGGAGGAACGTATACTGTAGACATATCTGAACTATTAGCTGTTTCGAGTCACTCTAAAAATACCCTCCCCGTCATCATCGTGACCCCTGACGCAGATACTTTGTTCCCTCTCTTTGCTATACCATTGCTATTTTACTCCACCAGTTTTCTAACTTGTGTACGTTTTTACCTCCTCAAGAGGATTTGCAGTCATCCAGCAGATTGAAAACAAATTGTAGCGAGTATTTTAATTTTTCACTCAGTGAACGATTAAGTTATGGAATGTACTGCAGGAGGACTTGGCCAAGGCAACTAAAATTACAGAGTTTAAAGGAAGGTTGGACAAATTCCTAGAGGAAAGGTCGGTCAAAACTTACTACCTAGGTAGAATTAAGAGAAACCATCACTTATTCCTTGAAATGACCTATAAGAAATGTGATCTACTTTTTCGGGTACTTATGACCTGCACTGGTCACCCTCAGAGACAGGATCTTGGCCTGACTCAACATGGCTTGTCTTACGTTGTATACCAGTAAATGGGCAAATACGGGTTCTTGAACACACAACAGGAAATGTGTCTGTCCAGTCCCACTCTCCAAGTGTGCTGTGTGTTGGTGCTGTGTTACTGAATGCTGTGTGCTGCTGCAGTGTTTGTGAGTGCTGTGCTGTGTGCTGGGGTTAGAAAATGAGTGCTGTGTGCTGGTGCTTCAGTGGTTTAGTGTGTCACTAGGTGGAGTAGATGGAGGTGTGCACACTGGTGTCACTGGGGTTAATGGTTGCACCTGTGGTGGTGGGACACCTACACATTAACCATGGATATGCTGAATGCTATTGTGAGTGATGCTTTGTTGGATGTGGCTGACAGTCTGGAGGGGAGGACTAGGAGGAGATACCCACTTATTTAGGCCAGGGGCATAGCTACGTGGGGCCACAGGTGCCTGGGCCCCTGTAGATTTGGCCCTGGACCCCTCTGCCGATGACCCTCTCGACCCCCCCCCCCTCCCACTGCCGCCATCTGCTACCTTTGCTGGCGGGGTCCCCAACCCCCAGCAGCTGAGGTCTTCTTCTTCCGACGGAAGGCTTCCTCCTGTTTCTGTGAGTCTGACGTCCTGTACGTGCAGGAAAAGCCTGACTCCATTCCCATTCCTTTTTTTCCTTCTGTGCTAAAGTTATTGCATATCCCCTCTCCTCCCTCCCCCCCCCCCCCCCCCCCGACTAACCAGGAATGCCCTTGGGACCACGTTGGGCCATCTCTGGCTACTATCCTGGGAAGACCACGCTCACAGTTGTGCCACAGCCATGCCCTGTGCGAGGAGAGTGGAAAAGGAGGATGCAGTGATGTATACTGACCCACATTGCTGAATCTGCTTGCCCCTAGTGGAGGAGTGGCCTAGTGGTTAGAGTGGTGGACTTTGGTCCTGGGGAACTGGGTTTAATTCCCACTGCAGGCAAAGGCAGCTCCTTGCGACTCTGGGCAAGTCACTTAACCCTCCATTGCCCCTGGTACAAAATAAGTACCTGAATATATGTAAACCGCTTTGAATGTAGTTGCAAAAACCTCAGAAAGGTGGTATATCAAGTCCCTTCCCCTTCCAAATGGCTTGAACGTTTGTCAGGTGCTGCTGCATTTGGAAAACTCAAGCCGACTGGCTGTTCCTGTTTACCTCACATTCCTTGTCCCCCTGAGGTCCAACTGGTGCCATAGCCTAATAGTTTCTGCGGTGGGTTGGGACCCAGGGGGTGGCAGGATTGAATCCCTCCCCATGTTTAAGATGTACAAAATAGGATTGTGGTAAATAGGTTCCCTTTGGACAAAGCCTGTAGCCCTGTCTCCCAACCTGCATTCTCTTTTTCCCAGGGATATGCAATTATTGTTTTGTACAAAACTGTTTTTATCATTGAATGTCATGTAATGCCAGCACCTTTGAAAGAATTGGAGCCAAAGACTTTTATATGGAACAATATATAAAATGGCAGTTGTATTTATACCACATGCCAAAAAAAAGGTGATATAATTGCTTTTTCCCACCAGCAAATGTATCAACAAAAATAATATGCAGGAGGAAGAAAGAAAGTGGAGGAGAAAAAGACCTCAACTGGCTGTGACTTTCCAAAGCAAATATTTGCTAATCCAACAGGCCCACAGAGCTCACAGGATCGATCATTGGTCAAAAACCTCTATATGTATTAGCAATAACATAGTAGATGACGGCAGAAAAAGACCTGCACGGACCACCCAGTCTGCCCAACAAGATAAACTCACATGTGTCATTTTTTGTGTATACCTTACCTTGATTTGTATCTGTCTTTTTCAGGGCACAGACTGTAGAAGTCTGCCCAGCACTATCCCCACCTCCTAACCACCAGTCCTGCCTCCCACCACCGGCTCTGGCACAGACCGTATAAGTCTGCCCAGCACTATCCCCGCCTCCCAACCACCAGTCCCGCCTCCCACCACCGGCTCTGGCACAGACCGTATAAGTCTGCCCAGCACTATCCCCGCCTCACAACCACCAGCCCCTTGAAAGTCTAAGATCATACTTCATATAGTCCAGCTTAAGTACCTGGTTCATTAAAGTCAAGGTGTGCACAAAACTAACCCATTTGTTGACAATGCCCCCACGAGAACCATTACTCATGCTGCCCAATTTTGTGTGCTAGGCAACGCAACAAAAGATATATGGATAACATAATTAGAAATAGAAATTAGAATGTAATCTACCAAATAAAGCAGTTGACAATTACAGAACCAGCACAAGACCAGATAATTAATGGGTCCTTTCTAAAATTAGTACCTCTCAACGGTTCTTGTTCCTCAAATTAGTCGCTACGCAAGTCAAGACATTTGAAAGTTTAAAAAAACATCCCATACAGTTTCTACTCAAAAGATGAGAGAAAAGGAGACCCAGGTTAGAAAGTCAACGAGAAGGGACTGAATTTAACCGCCTTCTAAAGGAGGTGGTGTGACCCACAGTAACCAGTTCAGTTACAATGCTGTCTCATACATATTTGTGCAGACTCAATTACCACATAAACCTTTGCAACTGGGTATCATTAAAATTTCATCCAACTTATCTATCTTCACATTTTCAATTTTTTTTCTTTTTTTAATAAATGAACTTATTAGCTTCAGCAGAAGGAAGGATCCCAATGGGGACCCGTTTCACCTCCCGGCTTATATACCCTGCTGATGATTCTGTATATAAAAACAAAAATCAGAAGCTAAGCAAAAAAAACAGACCGGAGAAGACTCAGTATTAATTTTAGGCGCTACAGGATTACTTACTGAAATACGTGGTCTTTCGCAAGCTGCGTGGGCTTGAAAGATTAGCAAATATTTGCTTTGGAAAGTCACAGCCAGCTGAGGTCTTTTTTCGCCTCCATTTTATTATTATTGTCTTTGGTAATTTGATAGTGGGGAAAAAAATCAACTATTTCACTTCTTTTGTCATTTGGTATATCCACTTTGAAGTGATTTTTTCCCAAGTTTTTTTTTTTTTTTTTACTTGAATTTATATCAAAATAAGTAAACTCTGAAAAAATAAGGAACAGCATTGCAGCCTGTTCCTTGGGGAGCAAGTGTCATTTTTGCTTCCAACAGGAACAGGAGTATGGCTTGAATTGCAGCCAAGCCCTGCTGAAGGTCCTGGTGCAGAATTTGGAGCAATCCACTCTGGCCACGTACGGGGGGGACTCGGCAGCCACAATAGCTGCTGGTTGTGTTGCGGCCACAGTAGCAGAGACCTGCATCTTGGCTGGGGGAGAGGGGAGGGGGCTGGTCCTCAGGTCCCTCTTCCCCCTGCAGTGGGGGCAGGTCAGCATAGGGATCCTCCTCCTCTTCTTTCTCCCCAAGCTGGGTGAGACCCTGTGCTGAGGTGAGTGGCAAGTCCCTGATATTACTACTACTTATCATTTCTATATCGCTACTAGACCTATGCAGCGCAGTACACTGAACATTTAAGAGACAGTCCCTGCTCGACAGAGCTTACAATCTAATCAAGGCAGATAAATAGGACAAATAAGGGATAAGGAGAAAGAGTAGCAAGATTCTGGAATCCCAAAGAGTAGCAACATTCTGGAATCCCAAAGAGTAGGAAGATTCTAGAATCCCAAAGAGCAGCAAGATTCCGGAATCCCAAAGACTACTACTACTATTACTACTAGACATACGCAGCGCTGTACACATGAACATACTACTACTACTACTTAGCATTTCTATAGCGCTGCCAGGGTTACGCAGCGCTGTACAAGTTTAAACACGGGGAGGGACAGTCCCTGCTCAAGAGAGCTTACAATCTAACGGTAACATACTACGTAGTCAGTGTAGGTAACAGGAATGGGGAAGGTGGTTAGGCGCCAAAAGCAAGGGAGAAGAGATGGGCCTTGAGTAAGGACTTGAAGATGGGCAGGGAGGGCGCATGGCGTATTGGTTCAGGAAGTCTGTTCCAGGCATAAGGTGCTGCAAGGCAGAAGGGGCGGAGTCTGGAGTTAGCGGTGGTGGAGAAGGGTACAGATAGGAGTGATTTGTCCTGAGAGCGGAGGTTACGGGTGGGAACATACGGGCAGAGGAGGGTAGAGAGGTAATGGGGGGCAGCAGATTGAGTGCACTTGAAGGTCAATAGGAGAAGCTTGAACTGTATACGGTAGTGGATTGGGAGCCAGTGAAGCGACATGAAGAGACAGCCCCTGCTCAACAGAGCTTACAATCTAATTAGGACAGACAACCAGCACAAATAAGAGATAAGGGACAGGATGGACCGTACAGGTCTTTTTCTGCCGTCATCTACTATGTTACTATGTTACTATTAAGGTGGGAATGATAAAACATGGGTACTGAAGAAGTGACTAAGGGTTAGGAGTTAAAAGCAGTATCAAAAAGGTGGGCTTTTAGCCTAGATTTGAAAACGGCCAGAGTTGGAGATTGACATACCGGCTCAGGAAGTCTATTCCAGGCATATGATGCAGCAAGAGAAAAGGAACGGAGTCTGGAGTTAGCAGTGGAGGAGAAGGGTGCAGATAGTGGAGGAGTGACCTAGTGGTTAGGGTGGTGGACTTTGGTCCTGGGGAATTGAGGAACTGAGTTCGATTCCTGACACAGGCAGCTCCTTGTGACTCTGGGCAAGTCACTTAACCCTCCATTGCCTGCTGCATTGAGCCTGCCATGAGTGGGAAAGTGTGGGGTACAAATGTAACAAAAAAAAAAATAAGAGAGATTTACCCTGTGAACCGAGTTCCCAGGGAGGAGTGTAGGGAGAGATAAGAGTGGAGAGATACTGAGGAGCTGCAGAGTGAAATCACTTGTAAGTCAATAAGAGGAGTTTGAACTGTATGCGTAAACAGATAAGGAGCCAGTGAAGTGACTTGAAGAGAGGGCTAATATGAGCATAGCAATATGTGGGTCCACCTTCACCACCACTACCCTTGTCCACCTCAGCTAGGTCCGTGTCTGCTGCAGCTGCTGGCACCTAGGTTGCTGCTTGAGGGTGACCTGTGTGTGAAGAGAGTTCACAGTTCAGTTCAGTGGGGGACAGCTATGATATCTATGATAAATGTGATGACACAGCAGGGAACCCCAGACCCTCACGAGTGCTTCCAGTTCTTCCCCCAGGGACTTGGAGTCGGCAGGATACCCTGGGTGTCCCTCCCTGCCTTCTGGCCAACTTCCAGGGACCAAAGAGTTGCCATACTGGGACAGACCAAAAGTCCACCAAGCCCAGTATCCTGTTTCCTACAACAGCCAATCCAGTTCACAAGTACCTGGCAAGATCCCAAAACAGCAAAACAAGCTTTTATATTGCTTATCCTAAAAAATAAGCAGCAGATTTCTCCAAGTCTATCTTAATATGGCTTATACTTTTCTTTTAGGATATTATCGAAACCTTTTTTTTAAACCGTGCTAAGCTAACAACTTTTACCACATTCTCTGGCAACAAATTCCAGAGTTTAATTACACGTTGAGTGAAAAAAAATATTTTCTCTGGGTTGTTTAAAATTTACTACTTAATAGTTTCATTGTGTTCCCCAGTCCTAGTATTTTTGGAAAGAGTAAACAAGTGATTCACATCTAACCCGTTCCACTCACTCAGTATTTTATAGATCTCTATCATATCTCCCCTCAGCCATTTCTTCTCCATGCTAAAGAGCCCTAGCCACTTTAATCTTTCAGAACTTTTAATACAAGAAGAGTGCTGGGCAGACTTCTACGGTCTGTGCCCTGAGAATGGCAAGGACAAATCAAACTCAGGTATACATATAAAGTATCACATACCATGTAAAATGAGTTTATCTTGTTGGGCAGACAGGATGGACCTTATAAGTCTTTATTTGCCGTCATTTGCTATGTAAAAGATTATTCTGCACAATATATGGATATAAAAATAAGATTCTCAAGTACCAACAGATTCACAGACTCAGAAAGACGTAGAAATTTTCCCAGATGTACTAGATATGATTAGCCTGATTATAAACAACATCCATGCACACCTTAATATGTTGCCTGTTCATATCACACCCTCTTTGGTGCAAAACAAGTAATAGAGATGTTATCCAGCTTATCCTGGCTCATGAGTGAGGTTCACTCCTGTCTTAACATGTGGAAAATAATCTATTTGGACTCTGTCCAGGGGGAGCGGTGAGCAGCAGGTGGTCAGAGCAGTCTCCTCATTTACCCAAGAGAATCCGTCTTTTTTAACAGCTGAACAGACTTCAGTCCCATTCATCATAACTCTTTCAGACTTTCACTGCTGTCTTTGGACAGGGTGTGTGACTTCCTAAGCTCCTCGGAGACTGCTCCAGTTATTACTAAGTAGTACTACTAATCATTTCTGTAGCGCTACTGGCCGTTCATAGCGCTGCACACATTATATGAAGGTACTTTTCTCTGTCCCTAGAGGGCTCACAGTTTTTTGTACCTGGGGCAATGGAGGGTTAAGTGACTTGCTCAAGATCACAAGGAGCTGCAGTGGGAATCAAACCCAGGTTACCAGGATCAAAGCTCACTGCACTCATAACCAAAATGACAAAGGAAAACAGCATGCCGTATAGACAAACAGAGTAGTGTGTGTCACAAAAAGGGAAAAATCCGTAACTGTTCCACATGCCAAGGCCACTTTTTTACTGCTGTTGGGTAAAAGAGCTCCTATGTATGGTACATGTCAGGGACATAGCACCTGTTCTGCATTTCCTACTTCTGGAGGAATTCTGAACCATTGTACCCTGCAGATTTTGTGCAAAATTCCGCACCTTCCACACAGAATTCCGCACAGGCAGTATCAGCCTTGACTTGCATTGTTTGGCATCACCCCCCCCCCCCCCCCCTGAGATTATCAAACTCACCACCAGTGTCCCCTCTAAACTGAGCGCATGTGCATGCACACACAGATCATGTACCCTGCGCATACTATTCCCTCTAAGCTGAACGGAAGTCCTTCAAATGTATTGCTGCTAGTAGGGGGCGGTGCTTCAATATTCCGCTTTCAGTTGCTAGGGACAGGAAGGTTCCCTGGAGTCCTACAAAGCTTGCCTGTCCCTTACTATTGAAAATGTGATCGTGAAACAGCACCACCCAGTGGCAGGACTGTAGGTGGAGGACTCCTGCTCAGAGGGAATGTATTGCAGATAAGAAACTATGGGGCCCTTTTACAAAGGTGCGCAAGGCGCCAAAATGAGACTACCGCCAGGGCCCGGGCCTCCAAGGGGGGCCCCGCGCCACAGTCCCCTCCACTCGGCCCCCTCCATCCACCACCAGGCTGGGCCCCCCTGAAATCAAATCATAGCGCCTCACCTTGACCTCGCTCCGTGTGAAAGAAGCGCAGCAGAGGCAGTCTGCAGATCGCCTCCCTTCGGGCCTTCCCTCCCTGTGTCCCGCCCTCGTCTGACGTAACTTGCACGAGGGCAGGACACAGGGAGGGAAGGCCCAAATGGAGACGATCTGCAGATTGCCGCTGCTGTGCTTCTTTCACACGGAGCGAGGTCGAGGTGAGGCGCTATGATTTGAATTCAGGGGGGCCGGCCCAGTGGTGGACGGAGGGGGGCGACAATGATGACCTCAGGGGGGGCAGCCGTGTGTGTGTGTGTGTGTGTGTGTGTGTGTGTGTGTGTGTGTGTGTGTGTGTGTGTGTGTACAGGCCACAGCCCCTTTGGTAACAGAATAAATCTCTCCCTCTCCTCCCACCCACAACCACAACATCATGACCCCCTCTCTTTCCTACACCCAAAGCACATCACAACCCCTTAACACACCCTGATATACAACATCAAGCCCTTCCCTTCCCTTCCCCAAAGTAAGTATCTTGGCCCCCATTTCCCTCCAATACCTGAAGACCCTCTGGCTCCTGCCTTCTCTAGTTCCAGGTTCAAAATGGCAACTATGATTCCTAGCAGTAGTCTTACTGCTAGGGGTCAATCCTTTTTTTTTTTTTTTTGGCAGATTGACTCATAGCAGAAGAACTGAGTGACTACCACTAGGGGTCATAGCTGCCAGATTAATGCCATTTTGAAATCCAGGGTCAGCAGAACAGGAGTTATTAGAGATCGCTCATGCTCAAACTAGACACAGCAATCTCATTAAGCCTGGGGATGGGATCCGAGAATGGGGGTCTTGTTGGAGGACTGTGAGGGGGTGATTTATGCCAGGGGGTCAGCTGAGGAGTATCTTGATGCAGGGGAAATCAGATGCCATGGGGGGGGGACTCTGGGTGTCAGGGGTGGAGGTGATTGGATGTCTGGAGAGCAGGAGGAGGGTTTGGATGCATTGGAGAGTGACTGGGGAGAACAACGTTAAGGGTGATTGCATGGGGTGCACTTATGCTCCTCAATTGGGGTGTGTACTGGCAAAAGGAATAGCAATTTTAAAAATCTGCTCCCATCATGCACATATGAGATACAGTAATACATTATTTTCCCCACATGCAGCTTTTTTAAATTGCTGCTCAAGCTTGAAATGAAGAGGCATCAATGTGCAGTCCTACACGTCCTTACATGTATTTTACAAGAGGCTCTGCATTTGGCTGAACTTCTTGTAAAATAATGGTGTCAATTTTTCACGTCCCAACCTGTATATCTAAGTTCCCTTCTGCATGTCCTATCTAAACTCTGCCTTCACAAAATGCCTTCCCCTTATTGCCATACTGGGACAGACCGAAGGTCCATCAAGCCCAGCATCCTGTTTCCAACAGTGGCCAATCCAGGTCACAAGAACCTGGCAAGATCCCAAAACAGTACAATACATTTTATGCTGCTTATCCTAGACATAAGCAGTGGATTTTCCCCAAGTCCATTTTAAAAATAGTCTATGGACTTTTCCTTTAGGAAGCCGTCCAAACCTTTTTTAAACTCCACTAAGCTAACCGCCTTTACCACATTCTCTGGCAACGAATTCCAGAGTTTTAATTACACATTGAGTGAAGAAATATTTTCTCTGATTCATTTTAAATTCATTCCACTCCACTCATTATTTTATAGACCTCTATCATATCTCTCCTCAGCCACCTTTTCTCCAAGCTGAAGATCCCTAGCCGCTTTAGCCTTTCCTCATAGGGAAGTCATCCCAGCCCCTGTATCATCTTTGACGCCTTTCTCTGTACCTTTTCCAATTCCACTATATCTTTTTTGAGGTGCGGTGACCAGAATTGAACACAATACTCGAGATGCGGTCGCACCATGGAGCGATACAATGGCAGAATAATATCCTTATTTTTGGTTTCCATCCCTTTCCTAATGATACCCAACATTCTATTTGCTTTCCCAGCCGCAGCAGCACATTGAGCAGAAGTTTTCAACGTATCATCAACGACGACACCTAGATCCCTTTCTCGGTCCGTGACTCCCGACGCTGAACCTTGCATGACGTAGTTATAGGATTTTGTAGACCTCAATCATATCTCCCCTCAGCCAACTTTTTTCCAAGCTGAAGAGCCCTAGAATGGCGATACTTATGTTTTTAAATTATTGATTTTAAGTGATTAATACAAAGACAATCTTTGCAAAACAAGACAGAAGAACATGTTCTGCCCCCATATTCATGGAGGCAGGGTATATTGTGATGTACGTTTAATATGAGTATTATTTGTATTTAATTGCATTGTTTATGTAATGGATAGCACTGTGTATTAGGGATACATTTTTAAAAGTCATTCCATATCATCAAGCTGATCAATCCATAGACTGGTGGGTTGTGTCCATCTACCAGCAGGTGGAGATAGAGAGCAAACTTTTGCCTCCCTATATGTGGTCATGTGCTGCCGGAAACTCCCCAGTATGTTCTCTATCTCAGCAGGTGGTGGTCACACACAGCAGCAGCTCTGGCTAGGCCTCCAAGCCTAATTTTTAGGTTTTGTTGAGTGCCTGGGGTTGAGGGCTCTTTTGAGCAAGTGCAAACCTGGTGGTGCCAGGTCCCTCCTTTTCTCCCCCCTCCCGCTGGCTCCGTTTAAAAAAAAAAAAAAAAAAATTTTAAACGTCCTTAAAGGCATTTATTTCGACGTTTATTTAAACGTTCATTGCAGCTACTCACTGGGACACCAGTTCGTTACAGCTCGGAGCGGCAAGCAGGTAATTTTTACCTTTTATAGCGGGCAGGGGGTTCCCCGATTCTTCTCCTCGTGGCATATGGCGTCGGAGGGCGAGGGCGCAAAGGGTCGCTCCCCGGATCGCTTGAGCGCTTCTAGAGGGGATGCGGGGGTCTTACAGCCTGATTCGCCCTTGTTGGGTGACAGTTTCGTGACCGATGAATGTCCCGGTCCTTCCTCCGGCGTGGCGGTTTTTCCCGCCATAAACGCCCATCCCCCGCTCTTCGCCTCCGCCATCTTGGCCGGCCACACGGCTCGGACGGCTTCTTCGGGGCCGCCCTTGAGGTTGGAGACATTAATGCCATGAACGCCCTTAATTTGGGCGAGGGCACAAAGCGGCTAAAGTAAGCGCCGCTCTTCCCGCGCGGCTCCTTCGCGGAGTGTCGCACCGGACGCCATTTTGGATGCGCAGCATGTTTCTCCCCCGCTCTTGCGAGCGCCGGTTGAGGGTGCGTCTAGGGCTGTTGCCCAGGCTGCGGAAGTGCACAGTCTGGGGGGTTTCTCCCCCGAGTTTGTTTTGCTGCTGCATCAGGCTTTCCTCATGCACAACGCTGCCCCTGCTCCCTCTTCTGATAAAGAGGTTGAGGTTCCCAGAGGTAAACGCCCTCGGGTTGATTTCCAGGCCTTGGAGGACTGTGTCTCCTCCGATGTAGATGAGGGCAGCGTGTCTGAGGTCTCCCAACGGTCCTTTGCGGATTCCTTGGAGGAGACGGATCCCCGCTCGGATGGAGCGGATGACCCCTCTGCAGCGCGTTTAGCCCAGAGGATTTGCCCAACCTGTTAGTGCAGGCCATGGGCATTTTGAAGATTTCCTCTCCGGAGGACGTCTCTCCCTCAGCCCCTGTTGGCTCTGCCATTATGCTGGGGACGAAGCGCCCGCCTAGAACCTTCCACGTGCATGATGCCATGCACACCTTAATTTCGGCTCAATGGGATGTCCCGAAAGCGAGCCTCAAGGTGGCTAGGGCTATGTCCCGCCTCTATCCTTTACCTGAAAGTGAACGTGAGGCCTATCTGTGGCCTACTGTGGATTCTTTAATCACTGCGGTGACTAAGAAAACGGCTTTGCCGGTGGAAGGTGGCACGGCCCTAAAGGACGCCCAAGACAGAAGATTGGAGGCGGCCTTAAGGTCGTCCTTTGAGGCAACTGCTTTAAGTTTGCAGGCCTCGGTTTGCGGTTCCTATGTGGCCAGGGCGTGCCTGACTATGGTGCAGCGGGCTTCCCCCTCGGATCATTCCTTGAGGGTTGATTGGCCGGCCCTGGAATCGGGCCTAGCCTATTTGGCAGACTTGCTGTATGATGTCTTGAGAGCCTCAGCTAAAGGCATGGCTCAGACAGTCTCTGCGCGGCGGTGGCTTTGGCTGAAACATTGGTCTGCTGACCACGCCTCTAAATCCCGCCTGGCTAGATTGCCTTTTAAAGGCAAGCTGCTCTTTGGGGTCGAGCTGGACAAAATCGTGACCGATCTCGGCACGTCTAAGGGCAGAAGTTACCAGAGGTCAGGGCTCGGGCTAGTACTCGTCCCGGTACCTCCAGAGGACGGTTTCAGGAAGCCCGTCGGTACCGCCCGGGCAGGTCGGGCTCCTCTGCCCCCTCTTCCTTCAAGAGGTTTTTCTCCCCCAAGCAGCATTCATTTCGCAGAGACCGCCGTCCCGGAGGTGCTCCCTCCGGTCCTCCCCCAGGGTCTCGTACCCAGTGACGGGGCCTTGGTCCACGCCCCAGTGCAGATTGGAGGACGGCTGTCCTCGTTTCTGGGTGAGCGGACCACAGTAACTTCACAAGCTTGGGTGCTGGAAGTCATCAGAGACGGCTACAAGCTAGAGTTCTGCCGACCCTTAAGAGACGGGTTTGTACTCTCTCCCTGCAAGTCTCCGGTCAAAGCTGTGGCAGTGCAGCAGACCTTGGACAACCTGATCCGCCTGGGTGCGGTCGTTCCGGTGCCAAAAAATCAGATTGGCAAGGGACGTTACTCCATTTACTTTGTGGTACCAAAGAAAGGAGATTCTGTCCGGCCTATCCTCGACCTCAAAGGGGTCAATCGGGCCTTGAAAGTGGAGACTCTCCGCTCTGTTATAGCGGCAGTGAAGGCAGGAGAGTTCTTGGCTTCCTTGGGCATCTAGGAAGCGTACCTGCATATTCCCATCTGGCCTCCTCTCCAACGCTTTCTGCGTTTTACAGTCCTGAGACGACACTTCCAGTTCAGAGCCCTCCCTTTCGGGTTGGCTACTGCTCCGCGGACCTTTTCCAAAGTAATGGGGGTCATAGCGGCCTTCCTGCTAAAGGAAGAAGTACAAGTCCATCCTTATCTGGACGACTGGTTGATCCGAGCCCCCTCTTATGCAGAGTTCGGCAAGCTATGGACCGGGTAGTTGCTCTTTTGAGCTCCCTAGGATGGATCATCAACTGGAAGAAGAGCCAGCTGCGCCCGACTCAGTCCCTGGAGTATCTGGGAGTTCGATTCGACACCCAAGTGGGCAGAGTGTTCCTGCCAGACAATCGGTTTGTCAAGCTTCAGGCTCAGGTGGACTAGTTCCTAGTAGCCTCTCCTATTCGGGCTTCGGACTACGTGCAGCTGTTGGGCTCTATGACGGCCACGATGGAAGTAGTGCCCTGAGCCAGGGCTCATATGAGACCACTACAGCGATCTCTGCTGTTGCGCTGGACTCCGATGTCGGAGGATTATGCTGTGCGCCTTCCCTTGGACCCAGCAGTGCGCAAGGCGCTGAGCTGGTGGACGCAGACAGTCAAGTTGTCTGCAGGAATGCCTCTGGTGACCCCGGAGTGGATTGTCGTCACGACAGACGCCTCTTTGATGGGCTGGGGAGCCCAATGCTTGGGAAGGACAGCGCAGGGGCTCTGGTCTCCTGCAGAGGCAAGTGGTCTATCAACCTCCTGGAACTCAGAGCCATTCGGTTGGTGTTTTTGGAGTTCATCCCGGTACTGGTGTTGAAGCCTGTACGGGTCCTGTCGGACAATGCCACGGCTGTGGCTTATATCAACCGCCAGGGAGGTACCAAGAGCGCCCCTCTAGCCAAGGAGGCTATGAGTCTATGCCAGTGGGCGGAAGCGAACCTGGAGCAGCTTTCAGCGGCCCACATTGCCGGAGTCATGAATGTCAAGGCGGACTTTCTCAGTCGCCATACCTTGGAGCCCGGAGAGTGGCAACTATCTGCTCAGGCGTTCTTGGACATCACGAAGCGCTGGGGCCAGCCGAGCCTAGATCTGTTGGCGTCATCGGCCAATTGCCAAGTGCCGCGCTTTTTCAGCAGAGGACGGGACCCTCGATCCCTGGGAGTAGATGCTCTTCTCCAACAGTGGCCGACACAAGAGCTTCTCTATGTGTTCCCGCCCTGGCCCATGTTGGGCAGGGTGCTAGACCGGGTGGCAAAGCATCCCGGCAGGGTAATCCTGGTGGGTCCGGATTGGCCCAGACGTCCCTGGTATGCGGACTTGATCAGGCTCTCAGTCGACGATCCTCTGCGGCTCTCAGTGGAGCAGGGCCTGTTACATCAGGGTCCCGTGGTGATGGAGGATCCCTCCCCCTTTGGTCTTACGGCCTGGCTATTGAGCGGCAGCGTCTGAGGAAGAAGGGCTTCTCAGACAAGGTCATTGCCACTATGCTAAGAGCGAGGAAGCGCTCTACTTCTACTGCTTACGCCAGGGTTTGGCGTATCTTTGCAGCGTGGTGTGAAGCAGGCTCACTTTCTCCCTTCACTGCTCCAATTTCTTCAGTGTTGGCGTTCCTGCAAGAAGGTCTGGAGAAAGGCCTGTCGCTCAGTTCCCTTAAAGTCCAGGTAGCGGCTCTGGCTTGCTTCAGGGGCCGCCTGAAGGGTGCTTCCCTGGCTTCGCAGCCAGATGTGGTGCGCTTTCTCAAGGGAGTTAATCACCTGCGCCCTCCTCTGCACTCAGTGGTGCCTGCGTGGAATCTCAACCTGGTGTTAAGAGCCTTGCAGAAGCCGCCTTTTGAACCCTTGTCGAGGGCATCTCTGAAAGACCTGACGTTGAAAGCAGTCTTTTTGGTGGCTATCACTTCAGCCAGAAGAGTTTCCGAGCTCCAGGCGCTCTCATGTCGAGAGCCTTTTCTGCAGTTCACTGAGCAGGAGTGCCTATTCGCACAGTGCCTTCCTTCCTGCCCAAGATTGTTTCTCGCTTCCATGTGAATCAGCAGCTCTGTCTCCCTTCCTTTCGGAGGGAGGACTACCCAGAGGAGTACTCTGCTCTTAAATATCTGGATGTGAGACGAGTCATCATCAGATACTTGGAAGTGACCAATGATTTCCGGAAATCGGATCATCTGTTTGTCCTGTTTACAGGTCCTCGTAAGGGTCTGCAGGCTGCTAAGCCTACAGTGGCAAGATGGGTCAAGGAAGCCATTGCAGCGGCTTATGTGGCCACAGGGAAGGTGCCGCCTATCCAGCTGAAGGCTCACTCCACGAGAGCTCAGGCGACCTCGATGGCAGAGGCCGGGTCCGTCTCCTTGGAAGAGATATGCAAGGCGGCAACTTGGGCTTCGGCTCATACATTCTCCAAGCATTACCGTTTGACTGTGGCTGCACGGGCGGAGGCCCGGTTTGGAGCTTCAGTGTTGAGGTCAGGGATTTCAATGTCCCGCCCTGGGTGAGTACTGCTTCGGTACATCCCACCAGTCTATGGATTGATCAGCTTGATGATATGGAAGGTAAAATTATGTATAATCATACCTGATAATTTTCTTTCCATTAATCATAGCTGATCAATCCATAGCCCCTCCCAGATATCTGTACTGTTTTTATTCTGGTTGCATTTCAGGTTCAAGTTTAGTCTTCAGTTTCTTCAGAAAGACTTCGTGTTCAAGTTTTTTCACTTGGATTCTTCAAGAGTTGAGACGAGTTTGTGTTACAGTGAGCTGCTGCATTCCTCTCCCCTCCGTTTTACGGGGCTGGATTGAGACATAAATTCTGCCGGCACTCCCTCCCGCTTCGTGCGGCTGTAGGGCAGCTTTGTACCCTTCCCGCTTCGGCGGTGTTAGGGTCAGTCAGCTCCTCCCGCGGTTGCGGTTGCAGGATAAGCCAGATCCCCCCGCATCGGCGGGTGTGGTGTCCCTCCCCCGCTCCGCGGGGATGAGCTGGACGGATTCCCCTCCCCCACTTGTGTGGGGATGAGCTGGGTTAATTCCCCTCCCCCGTTTCGGCGGTGGTGAGCTGGGCAGAGTGTCCCTTCGTGGGTGTAATTCTCTAAGTGCTGAGTCCTGCGGATGGAGCTTTGATATCGACATACTGAGGAGTTTCCGGCAGCACATGACCACATATAGGGAGGCAAAAGTTTGCTCTCTATCTCCACCTGCTGGTAGATGGACACAACCCACCAGTCTATGGATTGATCAGCTATGATTAATGGAAAGAAAATTATCAGGTATGATTATACATAATTTTACCTTGATTCACTTCTTCTTTTAAACATTTTTGTGTTGACTTCATGAAGATATGGTGGGATTCGGGGAGGGGGCAGAGTCTGCTGATCTTGGGAAGCTGGTATCATTCCTGAACACCCATCCGATATTTTGAAAGATTCTACCCTGGCTCTTCTGTCACAATATTTCTCCCCCTCCCTTCCCCAGCCTTTTTATTCGCTGCTATTAGCACTGAGAAATATAATTTTTTAACGGACAATACTCCATTTTCTACAGAGAAGAGTCATATGTCATTTCCTTCTCCTTGGACATTTAAACGGCTGTTTTTGGCATCGCCATTTTAATATAGCTCTTTAACGGTCAACGTTCCATTTCTCATGGAGTAAAGATCGAAGGAGGCATTGTATTGTTCAATAATTGAGCATAAATTCTCATGGGTGTATTATTTTACACTGCTACACCTGAGATTAATCAAGACCCCTGAGGCAGGCCTTAGGGCCGAAACACGGCCGTGTCGGGTCGTTTTTTGAAAACCCTGAATAAAGTTGTTTGGTATTCCTTCTTGATTCATCCTCACTTTTTTTTCTACAGCACTGAGAAATGGCCAGAATTTCTGCTCATTATTTCCTCTCTCTCCCTTCTGTCTGAGACTTATTTACTAAACCTCTCTGTACTCCAAGTAGAATGCAGGAACTTTAAGTATGGCTTCTGTCTTGTAGGTATGGATTGTTGTATGTATGATTATGAAAAGTTCTAGGTATTATCGTCCCTTAATTAATGGGGTCAGTGTTGTATAAATGAGTGTGTGTGTGTTTCTGCATGTATGAACGGACACAGAAAGAAGTCTATGGGCCACATAAAAGAAATTAAAACCATGGATTTAAGTAGCATTATACATTGCTGGACTGAAAATTAATGGCTATTGTCACACAGTCATTAGATTGGTTCATTTCTTTTAATTCTGCCAACTTCGTATGTTATTCCACATAATATATGGCCTTACAAACAGCCATCCTCCCCCTTAAAACTCAGTTTTCATCTGTATTCCCCTTCTAAGCCCAGACACATCTCTCCTCCCTGCTGTCTTTACTGCCAATAGACTAAAATCCCTATTTATTCTTAAGAAACAATATTTTCATTAAAAATATCTCCACGTTAAAAAAAAGAACAGATCTGTTTTCCCTTTCAAGGGTGTCTTCAAGGTCTTTTCCTGCTTATCCCTTGTGCCCTTCTCTTTTGAAACAAAGTACAGAAAGTATAAAATTCAGTAGATGGGGGTTCTATAGATTTAAGGAAAATGTCCCAAGTTTCATAAACCAAAAAAAAAAAAAGTATTTGCAGAAAAGCAGGAAAATGTTTAATGACCTTCCAGGTTTTCCTGAATATATTCTTTTGTGGATTACCCAGTGTTTCCCAAGTCCAGTCCAAGATTATCCCTTGCCAGTCAGGTTTTCAGGATATCCACAATGAATATGCATGAAAGAGATTTGCACATAATGGAGGCAATGTATACAAATCAAATTCATGCATATTCATTGTGGATATCCTGAAAACCTGACGGGCAAGGGGTGCTCCAGGCCCGGACTTGGGAAACACTGTTCTAACCTTAAGTGACATCACACTAGTGGAATTATGACCTCACAGAGTATTTCCCTGCAAAACTGTGATGTCACACACTCAGCCTTTGCAACTGAAGGTCAGGTAGTTAAAATGAGAAAAAGTGAACTGAGGGGTGAAAAGTATATCATTCTTGCTGAACTTCAAAAGTTTTTGACACAAAGGACACAGGGGCTCTCACCATTTCCCAGGGGCATAGATAGATCTCAACATTTGAGGGGTCCGGGGCCCAAAGTGAGGGCGCACAGTTTGGCCCACCTACCTGCTGCAACTCCACATACCCCAACCCCCATCAGTTGAAGTCTTTCTCCAGTGCTGTTCTCTGCATATAGCCTGCCCTGCTTCCTCTCACATCGCATACATGCTCAGTTTAGTAAAGTATCATACATGCTCAGTATCACTAAAGACGAGCACATGTACGATGTGAGAGGAAGCAGGGCAGGTAATCAGTGGCGTCGCGAGGGCAGCTGACACCCGGGGTGGGTCGCCGCTGCGCACCCCCCCCCCCCCCCCCCCCCCCGTGAGAACATACCTTGAAGGCGGTGAGGGGCAGCGGGAGAGCCAATCCGCCGAGTGCACGCCGCTGAGGGGTGTCGGCGCCTCGCTGGTTCCTTGCTCTCTGCCCCAGAACAGGAAGTAACCTGTTCCGGGGCAGAGAGAGCAAAGAACTAGCGAGGTGCCGACACCCCCCAGCGGCGTGCACCCAGGGCGGACCGCCCCACCGCCCCCCCTTCCTACACCACTGCAGGTAATACGCAGAGAACAGCGCTGGAGAAAGGCTTCAGCTGGCGGGGCTTGGGGATCCCCACCAGCCAAACCAGGGGCCCCGGATCCAGTTTGGGGGTCTCAGGCCCCCAAGGCTCCCCGTAGCTACGCCACACTTTCAGGCTTCCAGATATTGGCCTATACTGAGCTACAGAACTTTGAGCCTTCAATCACAACTACCTAGTTTGCCCCTCTATTTTCTAATCCTCCTCCCAGTCCTCACTCATGGCCAGATGATCGAAAACCCTGCGCTGTTCCAAACAGCACTCTAAAAATAGCGCCGGAACAGCACGGGACTCTACCGCCCCTATGATCAGAGATAATAGCATGCAAATTTATGGGCGCTATTATCTCTGATCATAGGGTAAAGTGCGGAAGAATTGTGTCTGAGCGCATCCTCCCACACTTGTTTGACAGGTCTGGGCAGTCAAAAACCCAGACCTGTAAAACACAGGGGCTGGAGGTCTGTGGGACCACCAGACCCCAAACAACATGGCCCTCATAGCCTGGTACTCCCACCCCAAGCCTGCGACATTGGGGCTGGGCACTGCCATTTTCAAGGTGACGCTGCTAGGAGAGGAAGGAGTCTATCTCACTCCTCCAACAAAGGTACAGGGGGGGCAGGGAAGAGGGACACTAGACCACCAGGTCATGGAGGATTGATTCGCGGCCCACTGGGGCTTTACTTGGGGGGATTCTAGGGGACGTTAGAGGACTGGAGACCCACCGGATCTCCAGTCACCCCTTGAACTTGTGTCGGGAGGTCAGGGGGGAACTAGAGTCCGCTGGACCTCATGTCGCTAGGAGGGGGTTGAAGTTTCTGCTCCTCCAGGGGGGGCTGGAATGGGGGGGCCTGCTATACAGGACTCACCGTTCCTCCCCAATGGTGTGCAAACCCTAATGCCAGCTCCGAGCTGGCATAGGATTTGCCGCGGACAGCATGCCAATGTTTGGCACACTGCTCGCTGATCATTGGGAAGGAATAGGCAGTGGCGTTGCGAGGGCAGCTGACACCCGGGGCGGGTCGCCGCTGCGCACCCCCTCCCCCCGGGTGCAGCACGACACACCCCCCCCCCCCCCCCCCCCCCGCCCGCGAGAACATACCTGGAAAGCGGTAGAGGGGCGGGTGGGCGGGCCAATCCGCCGAGAGCACGCCGCTGGGAGGGTGTCGGCGCCTCGCTGATTCCTTGCTCTCTCTGCCCCGGAACAGGAACAGGGCAGAGAGAGCAAGGAACCAGCGAGGCGCCGACACCCCCCAGCGGCGTGCACCCGGGGCGGACCGCCCCACCGCCCCCCCCCCCCTCCTACGCCACTGGGAATAGGTTTAGCATGCATTTGCATGATACTTATGGTAAGAGCCCTGTTTAGCATGAATTTGCATGCTAGTTGCATTCAGAGCCCACGAGCACATTGTTTCACACGCTCGGGGGCTCTGATCATGGGGTGGTAGCAAACGCAGGCGCTAGAATGCTGCTAATAGCCTCTAGTACCAGCGTTTGCGTCTGATCATCTGCCCATCAGTCCAGACATCACAACAACAGTTCCAAGAGAAGCCCCAACTCAGAGCTTGATGGGTTGTCTATATATTTAGCTCTCAATTCTGTATGTGGTACAATTTATATTTCTTTAAATAAATAAAGCAAAAAGAAAAAAAGGGAAATTGGACTTGATATACTGCCTTTCTGAGGTTTTTGCAACTACATTCAAAGCAGTTTACATATATTCAGGTACTTATTTGTACCAGGGGCAATGGAGGGTTAAGTGACTGGCCCAGAGTCACAAGGAGCTGCAGTGGGAACTGAACTCAGTTCCCCAGAATCAGAGTCTGCTGCACTAACCACTAGGCTACTCCTCCACTAGCAACAGTCCATATAGAAGCCTGCCCTTGCAGATCACTAATGCGGCCGCGCAGGCTTCTGTTTCTGTGAGTCTGACGTCCTGCACGTATGTGCAGGACGTCAGACTCACAGAAATAGAAGCCTGTGCTGCTGCATTGCTGATCTGCAAGGCAGGCTTCTACATGGAATGTTGCTAGTGGAATAGCAACATTCCATGTAGAATCTCCAATAGTAGCAACAGAATCTCAATAGTAGCAACATTCCATGTAGAATCTCATATATGGAAAGGGAAATGGGACTTGATATACTGCCTTTCTGGGGTTTTTGCAACTACATTCAAAGCGGTTTACATATATTCAGGTACTTATTTTGTACCAGAGGCAATGGAGGATTAAGTGACTTGGATTAAGTGACTTGCCCAGAGTCACAAGGAGCTGCAGTGGGAATTGAACTCAGTTCCCCAGGATCAAAGTCCACTGCACTAACCACTAGGCCACTCCTGCACAATAACTTCATCTCTCATCTTAAAGTCCACAATTTAAAGAGTGAAGAGGAGTAACACAAGACAAACAATTTTTTTTTTTGAGAAAGAAAGACCACAATTCTTCTATCAATCAAACTATCAGGACATAATAAACAAGGAACACAGAGATACAGTACAAAACTCAGCTAGCCCACCGCAGAAATCTCTAAAAAAAAAAGGCTTATCAGCAAGACTGCGAAGAATCGAAGAACACATATTTCACGTCCTTAACCACACATCTACAAGGGTACGTCAACAGGAACATAGCTCCTATATAATGGACTTTAGAATTCAATAGAAGAAACCGTTGCCTTTTCTTTTGAGTGGACCTAGCCACGTCAGGAAAAATACGAATCCTTAAACCACGAAAGGGCAAATCCCTTTGAGGAAAAAAACAGTCTCATAATTGTACTTCAGTCCAAATCAGAAGCCAACACCACAATCAGCGTGGCTGGAACGGCCTGTTTTTGAATAGATGTGTCAAGAAAAGTTGTCAAGCCAGTCTGAAGACTGGGTTCCAAAGAGCCCTCCAAAGTTTCAGGCTATGAAGTGTTTTTAATTGGTAGGTAATAAGTTTTAGACACAGGAGTCTTTTAGAACCTCTATCGTTTATCGTTTATTTATTTACTATACCGTTACTTATTGCACTTTGCAAAGCAGAACGGTTTACATTGCAAAATACAATTAAAAACACAAACACACAAAGAAATCCATTTGTCAATAGAAAAGCACTGCATACTTCCAAAAAACAAATATTTCAGAACAGGCGATCTGCCCAGAGGGTCCTTTATAGAATGGTGCATAGAGTGAATTCTCATGCTCAGTTGTAGGCATCAGAATTTACACCTACTGAAGCCTGGTGCCTAATTTTCAGAAGTTGGGTGTGCAAATGACAGTATTCTATAACATCGCATCTAACTAACAGACCTGTTCAGAAAAGCATATCCCACCGACCCAACATAAAAAAAAAACCTGGATACCTGCGACACAACGAAACCAAAGACCGTAATGGACATATCCTAACTCTTCCTCCCCCTCTCTAATGTTCCCCCAACTGTATTTACCACACATGTACCTCTTTCTACCACAATATCACCTTGTAATTGTTCATACTTGTATTAGCTCATACCGGAATCGGCTAACGTCATTTACGGTACTATGTAAGCCACATTGAGCCTGCAAATAGGTGGGAAAATGTGGGATACAAATGTACCAAATAATAATAATTATTATTATTAGCATTTGTATAGCGCTACCATACGCACGCGGCGCTGAACACATGACACAAAGAGACAGTCCCTGCTCAAAAGAGCTTACAATCTAAATAATACAGACAGACAAGACAGTTACAGGTGAGGGAAGTAATGGGTGAGAAGGAAGGAAGGGACAATTGAGTAGTGGCTAGGAGCTAAAAGCAGCAGTGAAAAGGTGGGTTTTCAGCATAAATTAACAATAATAACTTCTGGGAATCCCCCCCCCCCCCCGATTCACCCTGTGAGGGGGCTTATAGAACACTGCCCCTCACTCTTAAGAACAGACCTTCTCTAACTAACCTGGGCCACCTTAAGAGCACTGATCCCACCCTGGGAGGAAGTGAGTCAGGAGGAGCAGAGTCAATACCTGGGAGTTTAGAAGACAAGGCCAGGCTAAGGTTAAGGAGGCCCAGGGAAGGAAGAACGGAAGCCCAAGTTTAAGCCTTTACTGAAAGTGTTTTGCTGCTGTGACCTGGCTGAGGTAAGCCATGTTTGTTTTTTGTTAAATCTTGCGAGCCAGACCTGAGTTTCAGAAGACAGAGTTGATAGGCTGAGTGAGGCAGCCCCGCCAGCCACAGACTGCTTGGTGTGCTAGCCTGAGGCCTACTCAAAACTGTTACTAACCCAGAGAAACTGTTAGTAACATAGTAACATAGTAGATGACGGCAGAAAAAGACCTGCACGGTCCATCCAGTCTGCCCAACAAGATAACTCATATTTGCTGCTTTTTGTGTATACCCTACTTTGATTTGTACCTGTGCTCTTCAGGGCACAGACCGTATAAGTCTGCCCCGCACTATCCCCGCCTCCCAACCACCAGTCCCGCTTCCCACCACCGGCTCTGGCACAGACCGTATAAGTCTGCCCAGTCCTATCCCCGCCTCCCAACCACCAGCCCCGCCTCCTGATCTTGACTAAGCTCCTGAGGATCCATTCCTTCGGCACAGGATTCCTTTATGCTTATCCCACGCATGTTTGAATTCCGTTACCATTTTCATCTCCACCACCTCCCGCGGGAGGGCATTCCAAGTTAGTTGCTGTTGAGACTTGGAAGGAGGAGGAAGTGCTGCCAGAGGCTCTGCAGGCTTCCAGGGGGAAGGGAGTGAGGCCTAGCTCCTTCCCCAGAAATGAGGAAGGTCCCTGGGGAGCAGTCCTCAGGAAAGCCCCAGGCCAGGGGGTCTCCTGGGGCCAGGGACCAGAAGGCCAGGAGAAGTAGTTCCCTCTCTGGCAGGACTCCAGAGAGGAGGGAAAGGAGCCCTGTGGATCGAAGAGTGCAGGCTTCCATGGGAGGAACCCAGACCGGTACCCCCCTCACAGTGGCACGCCATCTAGCAGGTGAGGGGGGGAGAGAGCTGGGGGAGGCCCCAGAGAACAGCAGATCGGAGGAGAGAGAGGAGAGAGCAGAGGTAATGGAGATCTGCCGGGAGGCCCTACCGGTGTCAGAGGAGGAGGACAGTGACTCCTCAGAGGAGGAAGATTTCACAGACTATAGTCAGGATCCAGAGGACCCGACCAGTGGCCTGATTCAAATGGTGAGAAAAATAAAAAGCACAGAAAAAGAGGTGGTAGAGTTGGGGAAACGGGTTAAAATGGCAAAAGCCCTGTGCAAACTAGCCCCAGTGGAGCACCGCAAGACTTATACAAAGGAGGTAACCCGTTTACCTCAAGCTTCTTCAAAAGAAAGAACATTTGCTGGGGGCATTGAAAAGGGCCCTGGGAACCCTCTGAGAGAAGTTTACATCAACAGAGAAAGAATGGCCTTGGGGGGAAAAGCCCTGACAACCTTCAAACAGTCACAACAGCAAACAGAGAAGGAGAGTAGGAGCTCAGACCTTGGACCCCAGAACACCCAGGGGCCAGAGGAGCTTCCTGGGCCCAGTACCCAAAAGACATTACAGTATATGCAGTACCTTGCTAGTCAGTCTCTGGCAGCTTCTGAAGCAAGCAGGACTGGAGGTGGGGCTGGAGAGGCATCCTCGTTAAGGGAACCTGAGGTTGGAAAAACTGAACAGGAAAAAAGTTTTAAAACCCAGACTTTTCATCTTGTAGAAACAGGGGCTGGAAGTTCAGGAGAGAGACTCTTTTCTACACCAGTGGAAGCAGAACTGAAAAACTTACTTGAGCAAGAAGCAAGAGGTCAGCAGAGGCAGTTGCAGCCACAGGTTTTGTGCCCATTGCCTGCAGCAGGAGTTGAGAGCAGCAAACAAACACTGACTCCATTGCAGCTGGGGAGGCCCCGCCCACGCAGCACTGAGGGGCTGGAGGTCACGGCCAGGCAGGCTGCAGCACTGCCAAAGACTGAGAATGCTGAGGTTTTAGCAGAGGAAAACCTGGTAACAGAGAGTGCTGCAGCTGGACAAACAGCAGGTGAAAAGGAGGGGTTCTCGATAAAGAAAGCACTGGAGGATCAGGAGTGTTTGCAACAAACCAGCCTGGCAGCAGAGGCTCCAGCCAATCGGGCTGTGGGAGCAGGAAAGACTGCAGAACAGCTACAAAGGCTGGCAGGGGAAATAGCTGCAGCGCCAGAAGATTCCCCATGTGTGAGAGGGCAGGCACTTCTGGAGTGTGGGAAGCCTCATCCGCTTGGCGAAACAGCGGGGCTGGAGGATCCGAAGGAGCAGAACGTTGGAGGAAAAAGGGACCCGGTCCAGAGAGCAGGTTTTGGGCGGGAGGGAGGGGTGCTTGCCTTGCCATGCGCACCAGAAGTAAACTTAACTGGTGGTACTAGGGATTCTGATTCCGGCCAGGCAGCGGGGTGGTTGGCTCTGGGGGGAGGGGTTGATTCGACGGGAGGGGGGCAGGGGCACTGGGAGGGGACCAGTTATATAGGGGAACCTGCTCTCAAAGTTCCTATGGACCAAATCGATAGGGAGACAGGCAGGGTTTCTGTTGCAGGAGGCATTGAACTGATGGACACTGTGACTACAGGGGATACGAGTGCTCGGGGGGTGAGGGGTGCAGGGGACCAAGGTTTGCTGGTTGAAGGGGTACAAGGCATGTTGGGGGGAGGGATAGGGAGGGAGGGGAGGGAGGCTGAGAAACGGGGAAGGCAAGAGAAGGAGGATATGGTGCATCAGGAGCGGGGGGGGTCCCCGCGCTGCAGAAGGGGGGGACGGTGGGGTGGGGGTCCGTCCTTTGCGGCGGTGGTGGGTGGAGGAGGTGGCCGCAGGGGAACTAGGGGGGTAGGGGGCAGCGGGGAAGGATGGGGAGGGGGGTGGGGGGGAGGCCAGGTTCCCAAAAGGAGGAATGTGGTACAATTGAGATGGGTGGGGGAGGGGGGGATGCCAAGCAGGGATGCGGTCCTGAGATTGGTCCTTGGTCTAGGATTCCTCCCAGAGGACCTCTATGCCTGTATTCATCCGGTGAATATACCAGAATACGATGTCAGCTTTCTAACCCAGCGAGGCATGGAGGTCTTCTGGGAGAGATACGAAGGGGTACGGGGGAGAGGGGACTGGAAGAACTACCGGGCCGTACCGATCAGCAGACCCGACCTGGTGCAAGTAACCCTTCTTGTTCGAAATGAGTCTCTATCAGGGGCGGACCTGGCCTTCTGGCTACAACGGTACGCAGAATTGCGTACCCCCTTGTCCAAACTCCCGGACCCCAGTAGGGTGTGGGCTGGAGGTTGGGGTGCGCAGGTTAGGCTGAGGCAGGCAGGGCATGTCACCCAGCACATTCCCTCCTCGGCGTTCATCGGCAGGGATCGGATTCTCTGCTTTTATAAGGGGCAGCCACGGCAGTGTCACAAGTGCGGGTCGTTTAGACATTTTAGTATGTCATGCCCGGTTGTGCAGTGTGGAAAGTGCGGGTCTAAGGAGCATCCCACGGAGTCCTGTATGTCTATTCGGTGCAACTTGTGTGGGGGTCTGGGGCATGCATTTCGAGCCTGCCCTTGGGCCTCCCATAATGGGGGTGAGGAGGAGATAGATAGGGATGGTTCAGGTCAGGGGGAGGGGGGAGGGGAAGCAGACCATGATCAGGTTCCCGGGGCGGGAGGGAAAGGGTCCAGGGAAGGACAGGGACAGGTAGAGGGGGGGGGCTTGGGGGAGGGTCGGAAGCGGCAGGAAGGGGAGGATGAGGGCTGGACGCGGGTGTCCAAGAAACAGCGGAGAGGAAGGGTGGGAAGGGGGGTGGGAATGGGGATAGAAGTAGGGAATAGATTCAGGGGTTTGGAAGAGGAGGGAGGGGTTGAGGAACTGGCTGGTGAGGAGGTAGAGGATGGGGGTAGCCGGCAGGACGGGTTGGGAGGTAGGGGAGAAGGAGTGAAGGGAACAGCGGGTAAGAGGAAAGAGAAACGGGAGGGGAGGGTTTTGAGGGACAAAGAGGGGGGAAGGGTAGGGGGGGAGGTGGGTGGATCGGGGGAGGTGACGGCTGATGCAGGGAGGGCGGGAGAGGAAAGGAAGGTAAGAAAGGATGTAGTAATGCAGGCCCGTGAGGGGAGGGAGGAAGGGTCGGAGGCGGGATTGATGGGAAGGGTGGAAGAAGAGGAGGTAGTAGGGGTGGAAGAGGGAGGAGAGGAGGGGGGCAGGTCGCTTGATGATCCCCAGGGAGGGAGGGAGGTGGGTGAAGACAAAAAGAAGATAGGGAGGAAGAAAGCAAGGGTGGGGGAAGGGATGTTTAAGCTAGGGGTCCGGGATTGGGCGGAGGAGGAAGAAGAGGGTGGAGGGGAAGGGACCACGGATGATGGTGTGGAGAGAAGGGAAGGCAGCCAGGAAGGCGGGGGGGTGTGGTAGCGAGGACTGATGGCGGGACTGCTATTGGTGTTCGCCACACTTAATGTGGCTAGTGTCGCCTCCCAGAGGGCAAGAAGCTTGGCATTTGATGGCCTCTCTGCTGTGGAGGCGGACTGTTTCCTCCTCCAGGAGACCCGGTTGCAGACGCTAGAGGACATCCGGCGGGCAAAGAGGGCCTGGAGATGGGGACCCTCTATTTGGGGTCTGGCCGGGGAGAGGTATGGGGGGATAGGCGTCCTCTTTAAACCAATAAAGTAGAGATTCAGAGGGTGGTGGAGCTGGGTATTGGTAGGTGTTTGGTGTTGGACGTAATATTGCGGGGGGTGGCCTTGCGGGTGATTAATGTGTATGGACCGCAAAGCAAACAGGGAAGGTCTGCACTGTTCAACAAAATTAAGCCTTACCTATACACTTCAAGGCAGTTGGTGTGGGGAGGAGACTTCAACACTATCTTACGGAAAGAGGATAGTGGGGGGCGGGCACCACAAGTACGTTATGATGGGGTTCGACTAGCAGGGATTATGAAAGGAGCAGGGCTGGTGGATGTACATATTGCACTTGGTGGTGGGAATCAGGGTTTCACCTTTTCACGGGGCACCTGTAGGAGCAGAATTGACCGGTTTCTAGTTCGGGAAGGGGCATGTAGGCAGGCACCTAGGGTGGTGGAAGTAGATTTCTCTGACCACAGGATGGTGATGATAGAGTTGGGGGGAGGGGGGGCGTGCAAGCTAGGGAAAGGGTTGTGGAGATTGAATCTCAAATGGTTGAAGGAGGGGGTGTTGCACCAGGAGTACCTGGAATTCCTAGCAGACCAGGTGTCCATTCAGGGTGTCTTCCCTTCCCTCAGGGACTGGTGGGAAGTACTGAAACACCGCACCAGAGGGTTTTTTCTCCGTCAGGCAAGGCGGGAGGGAAGGGAGGCCACCCGGTTGGGGATCGCCCTGAGAAAGCGACGGGATAATCTAATTTCCCGGGGGGGGAGGAGGGAGGATATTGAGGTACTGCAGCAGGAGGTTGAAAGAGTACAGTACAACCGCTACTCTTCCCTCGTCTACGAGCGGGACTTCGGGAAGCTGCTTGGTCCGGACCCGTATGACTGCTGCAAGGAACGAAGGGAGAGGAGGGTGGTGGTGGGGTTTAGGGATGAGGGGGGGGTGCTCCAAGAATCCAGGGAAGGTATTTTGCGGGTGGTGGGGACGCATTTTGGGCGGGTTTTCTCGGACCTACAGTTGGGGACAGAGGCCATGGGAAGATATATTGAGGGGACCCCGGGGGTGGGTAACTGGGGGCCCCATCTTCAGGTCTTAACGCAGCCGTGGACGCTGGGTGAGGTGGAGGAGGCCATTGGGGCCTTGCGGCGCAGAACAGCGCCGGGGCCGGATGGACTTCCGGCGGAGTTTTACCAACGGTTCAGGGACCAGCTGGCGCCGCTCTTGCTGGAACTCTGGGAGGAGGCGCGAACAGGAGGATCCTTGCCAGAGTCTATGGGAGGATCAGCATTGGTCCTCCTTAGCAAAGGCAAGGATCCTCAAGACGTGGCGAACTGGCGACCAATAGCACTATTGAACAGCGACCGGAAGATCTTCGCCCACATGCTTCATGCTCGCATGAGGAAGGTCTCCGGTGAAGTGCTAGCAGTCCCGCAGAGGTGTGGGGTCCCAGGAAGGGGGGTGCTGGAGGCAGTAGCCTGGGTGAGGGAGGGCTTGGAACATAGCCGGGTGGGAGATGGTAGGTTGGTCGTGGCCTTGGACCAGGACAAGGCTTTCGACCGAGTGCAGTGGGAGTTCTTGTGGAAGGTCCTGGATCACTATGGCTTCCCGGGGGAGTGGATCGCACAACTGCAACTGTTGTATGCTGGGGCGCGATTTTTTCCCCTGGTGAATGGATGGAGGGGGGCGGAGGTGGGGGTCACGGCAGGGGTACGGCAGGGGTGCCCATTGAGCCCCCTGCTGTACGCTTTTGCCATAGATCCCCTGGTGCGGAGGCTGGGAGGGGGGGGGAGGGAGGGCTCAGAGGGGTAGAGGTTGGCAAAGGGAACGTATTGAGAGTCATCGCTTATGCAGACGATGTCACCGTTTGGGTGGCAGACCAGAGGGAGGGGAGGATGCTGCGGGAGACCCTTGAAGAATATTCCAAGGCATCGGGGTCACGGGTAAACCTGGGTAAGTGTACTAGCTTGTGGGTGGGTCCAGAGGAACGGCGATTTAACCTAGGGGGCGGGTTTCCTGCAGGGATTGAAAGAATGCGGGTGTTGGGAGTGTATTTTGGGGGGGGGGATTACGGGCGGGAGAGTTGGGAGCAAAAGATATCGGAGGCAAGGGAAAAGGTGGATCGTTGGAAGGGGTGGCGGATGTCCATGGCAGACAGGGTCCGGTTGTTGAAGACCCAGATAGTCCCCATGTTTCTCTTCTTGAGTTACATCTGCCTTTTGCCGGAATGCTGTTTCACTTCATTGTACAGCGTGTTTTTTCAACTTTTGTGGGGCAACAGGATGAACCCGGTAAAACGCAATATTACTTACCGGTCACGGGAGGAAGGGGGGGTGGGGATGGTAAACCCTGTCCTGCTATTCTCCTCCCTGTTCATCCAGTTTAACCTTGGGCGGGGGGGAGGGCCGGAGGCCCCAGGGTGGGCACAAAGTGTTGTGCAGTGGTGGGAGGGATTTTGGGGCCCTTGGTGGGGAGGGGGGAAGGTGGGGAGGTTGCGGAAGGGTTTCCCGGAGGGGGTAGGCTACTACAAATCCTTAGTAAAGCTGGTCCGGTTGTGGGACATTACATGGGAGGAAATAAGGGCGGGGCAGAGGGAGAGCTGGGTGGAGCGGGTTCGCTCCCAGCATTTCTCATCTCCCCTGACTCTTAGGGATGCTCCAGGGCCCGTGCTGAGGCAGGGCCTGCGCTTTATTTCATCTAGACGACTCCCGAACAAGTACAGGGACATTGCCTGGCTGTCCCTTCACGGTAAATTATATGTTAGGGCAAATATGCACCGAAGCATGCAGGACCGAAACTGCCCGAGGGGGGAGTGTGCTGGTCAGCTGGAGACGATGGACCACTTCCTTATGGTGTGTCCATTCTCCAGAGCAGTTTGTGGAAGAGTGGCCGCCTTGTTGGCCATCCCCAGCTTCACGTCCTACACCTATGCAGACTGGGTGTACGGGAGGCAGCAGGGGACGGGGCGGCTGGAGCCAGGTACCGCCTTCCTCATATCAGTCATTATCAGGTACTGCCTGTGGGTGGCTCGATGCGGGGTGTCTATGCGCCAGGAGTGCAGGTCGGCTGAGCAGGTTTCCTGGGACATTGTCCGAGCCGTCCAGGAATTGGCACGCTGGGAAAAGGTGGAGGGGGGGGTACATAATTTTGGGGTTTGGTGGAAGCATGTCCGCTTGAAGTTGATTTGAATGTATGGTGTGGGGGGGATTTGGGGGGGACGGGTTTTATCGGGTTTGTATTTTTTGTATAAAAGTGTAGTGGGGCTGGTTTTACAACGGCATGATGTAATGTCTTGAATATTGGTTTTTTCCGTTTTATTTAATAAAGGAATTCTCCAAGCATCCACTACTCTCTCCGTGAAAAAATACTTCCTGACATTTTTCTTGAGTCTGCCCCCTTCAATCTCATTTCATGTCCTCTCGTTCTACCACCTTCCCATCTCCGGAAAAGGTTCGTTTGCGGATTAATACCTTTCAAATATTTGAACGTCTGTATCATATCACCCCTGTTTCTCCTTTCCTCCAGAGTATACATGTTTAGTTCAGCAAGTCTCTCCTCATACGTCTTGTAACGCAAATCCCATACCATTCTCGTAGCTTTTCTTTGCACCGCTTCAATTCTTTTTACATCCTTAACAAGATACGGCCTCCAAAACTGAACACAATACTCCAGGTGGGGCATCTAAGATTCCTGGCCTGTGAGGTAACGGATCCCAGGGCTCAGGTGAATAAAATATTTACTTCCACATTTATATACCTTGTCTGGCTGAATTATTTCCAGGGCCACCTCTGAAACCTCACGCGAGGTAGGGTTACCATATGTCCGGATTTACCCGGAATATGATGAGTGTCTCGGTGTTTACAGCCAGCTGATTTCTACCGTGAGCTAAAAATGCTTAGTAAAAGACCTCCTAAGTTTTCTAGCACGCAACTCAAAAGGGATGTAGCTATGTGGGGAGTATGGGTATGTGAGATCCCGGGTTAGGGTTACCATATTTTGTCCCCCCAAAAGGAGGACACATGCCCTGCCCCCGCCATACCCCGCCCCTTTCACACCCCACCCGCCCCCTTTCACGCCCTTGTTCTGCCCCCTGTCAAATTTTTCCCTCCCCCCCTGTCACACACCCTATCACCCCCCCTCCTCGTCACCCCCTCCCCTTACTTACTACTGCCCTGGTGGTCTAGTGACCTCTTCCGCCTTCGGGGCAGGAAAGAGCCCCCTCTTTCCTGCCCGGAGCGCTGCCCTGCATGCAAGATCCCAAAAAAGTACAAAACATTTTATACTGCTTATCCCAGAAATAGTGGATTTTCCCCAAGTCCATTTAATAACGGTCTATGGACTTTCCCTTTAGGAAGCCATCCAAACCTTTTTTAAACTCTGCTAAGCTAACCGCCTTTACCACATTCTCTGGCAACGAATTCCAGAGTTTAATTACACATTGAGTCAAGAAAACGTTTGTCTGATTCGTTTTAAATTTACTACATTGTAGCTTCATCGCTTGCCCCCTAGTCCTAGCATTTTTTGAAAGCGTGAACAGACGCTTCACATCTAGCCTAGAATGGGTGGCAGAGCTGGTGGTTGGGAGGCGGGGCTAGTGCTGGGCAGACATATACGGTCTGTGCCGGGGCTGGTGGTTGGGCGGCGGGGATAGTGCTGGGCAGACTTATACGGTCTGTGCCAGAGCTGGTGGTGGGAGGCAGGGATAGTGCTGGGCAGACTTATACGGTCTGTGCCAGAGCTGGTGGTTGGGAGGCGGGGTTGGTGGTTGGGAGGCGGGGATAGGGCTGGCCAGACTTATACGGTCTGTGCCCTGAAGAGGGCAGTACAAATAAAAAAGTAGCACATATGAATTTATCTTCTTGGGCAGACTGGATGGACCGTGCAGGTCTTTTTCTGCCGTCATCTACTATGTTACTATGTTACCCGTTCAACTCCACTCATTATTTTATAGGCCTTTATCATATCTCCCCTCAGCCGCCTTTTCTCCAAGCTGAAGAGCCCTTGCCGCTTTAGCCTTTCTTCATAGGAAAGTCGTCCCATCCCCTTTATCATTTTCATCGCCCTTCTCTGCACCTTTTCTAATTCCACTATATCTTTTTTGAGATATGGCGACCAGAATTGAACACATCTGCCCTGCACGCTCAAGTTTGGGCTCAAATTTTAGCGGCTTATGTAGACTCCAGGGGACTGTGGCTTAGGAGTGAGGCTTATTATTATTTGTTGCATTTGTATCCCACATTATCCCACCTCTTTGCAGGCTCAATGTGGCTTACAATACATCATGGCTAGTGGTAATACATGAGGAATTATACATTTAGTAATAGCAGAAGTGTTTTGGTACATGATAGTAAAATGACATGGTAATATTATAACAAGCAAACATAATAAGAGATATATAGGAGAAGTATAAGAATTAAGGAAAGTGTGCATTTAGTGATATCAAAAGGTTTTTGGGTAACATGATGCTGAGAAAGAAGATGGTAGTAGTTTGACAACCAGATAAGGTTGGGGCATTTCTGGATATGTGTATATAGCGTTCATGTTTGTTGATCATTTTTGTATGTCTTGTTGAAGAGGTGGGTCTTCAGTAGACTTCGGAAGGTAACTTGTTCATACGTAGGTCGTTTTTAGGTTTCGCGGCAGCGCATTCCAGAATTGTGTACTCAGGTAGGAAAATGTTGATGCACGCATTAGTTTGTATTTAAGACCTTTACAATGTGGGAAGTGAAGATCAAGGAATGTACGGGATGACTTTTTAGCATTCCTGGGTGGTAAGTCTATCAGATCTGACATGTAGGCTGGTGCTTCTCCGTGAATGATTTTGTGAACTAAGGTGCAAATTTTGAACGTGATACGTTCTTTGAGTAGTAGCCAGTGCAGTTTTTCTCGTAAAGGTTTGGCGTTTTCGTATTTTGTTTTACCGAATATGAGTCTAGCTGCCGTGTTCTGGGCTGTCTGAAGTTTCTTGATTATTTGTTCTTTGCAGCCAGCGTAGAGTGCATTGCAGTAGTCTAAATGACTAAGTGCCATTGATTGTACTAGGTTGCGGAAGACAGATCTTGGGAAAAAAGGTCTTATTCTTTTTAGTTTCCACATTGAGTAGAACATCTTCTTGGTTATATTTTTCGCGTGGTTCTCAAGTGTTAGGTGTCGGTCAATGGTAACCCCAAGAATTTTTAGGGTGTCCGAAATTGGAAGATTCAGTTTTGGTGTTTCAATGGTGGTGAATTTGCTTGTGTTATATTGTGAGGTGAGTATTAGGCATTGGGTTTTTTTCTGCATTGAGTTTCAGCTTGAATGCGTCTGCCCATGTGTGCATGTTTAGGCTTTGGTTGATGTCATTGGAAATTTCCTTTAGATTTTGTTTAAATGGAATGTAGATCGTTACGTCGTCTGCGTATATGTATGGGTTAAGGTTTTGATTTGATAGTAGTTTCGCCAATGGTGTCATCATTAAGTTGAGGGGGGTGAGAGGGGGGATCCTTGTGGAACACCACATTCAGGTATCCATGTAGCTGATGTAGTTGAATTAGATGTAACTTGGTATGACCGTGTGGTTAGGAAACCTTTGAACCAGTAGAGAACATTTCCTCCGATTCCGAAGTATTCGAGGATATGTAATATTATTCCATGATCAACCATATCAAAGGCACTTGACATGTCGAATTGTAACAATAGTATGTTCTTGCCAGTTGCAGTCATTTGTTTAAATTTATTCATGAGAGTAACTAGTACAGTTTCTGTGCTGTGGTTAGACCGAAATCCTGATTGGGAGTCATGAAGTATTGAGAATTTGTCTAAATAATTTGTAATCTGAAAATGCTTTGAAACAGCACCTTTTGACAGGCGTTTGCAAGCTGGGATAGCTTTTGCTGATGTGCCCTTTGGAAAGCTAAGTACATTTTTGAGACGGATTTAAGACAGAGTGGATATACTATCAGTGACTATACTACAATTGAATACAGTTAGAACCAGGGGCGTAGCCAGACTTCAGCAGGAGGGGGGGTCCAGAGCCCGAGGTGAGGGGGCACATTTTAGCCCCCCACCTGGTGCCGCCGACCTCCCCCCCACCATTGCCGCCGACACCCCCCCCCCGCTAGCCGCCGTCACCTCCACCACCAACTTTGACGCCCCCTGCCAATGACCCTCTCAACCCCCCCTCCCGCTGCCAACCCTCCCCCACCTACCTTTGTTGGTGGGGGACCCCAACCCCCGCCAGCTGAGGTCCTCTTCTTCCTTCGTTCTGTTTCTGAGTCTGTCAGCCTCACAGAAACAGAACAAAGCCTTGCGATCTGCGGGGCTTCGTTCTGTTTCTGTGAGTCTGACGTCGTGCAGGACGTCAGACTCAGAAACAGAATGAATGAAGAAGAGGACCTCGACTGGTGGGGGTTGGGGTCCGCCGCCAGCAAAGGTAGGCAACGGCAGGGGAGGGTTGGCGGCGGGAGGGGGGATCAAGAAGGTCATTAGCAGGGGGGTCCAGGGCCAAATCTACAGGGGCTCAGGCCCCCGTGGCCCCATGTAGCTATGCCCCTGGTTAGAACTATGGGACCCTTTTACAAAAGGTTACCACGCAGCAACAGGCTTGCCAAGTGGCAACCCGGAACTACCACCGGCCCAATGCGTCCACTAGCGGTAGCTCCGGCTCCAGCGCACTCCATTTCTTGCATGCTGGAAAATATTTTTGGAATTTTTACCGCAGCACTAACCCAGCAGTAATCGGTTACCACTGAGCCTTTACCACTATTCAATGGTAATCTTACCACATGGCCATTTTTTGTGTGTGTGGTGGGGGGAGGGGGTTTACCCACTGCTGTAAAAAGGGTCCTGCACATGGGAAAGATGGCCCTTGCCACTGCCGCAGGCCACTTTTTACCACAGCTTAGTAAAAGGCCCCTATATTTGTAAATTATAAGGAATGCTTGATTTTGAATAGTGACCGAGAACTGTGTTTGAAGTAGTTTGAAGCAATTTTGCAAATTCTAAGTAGAGGTTTTTATAACCTGTTATGGAGCTGTTTAAAACCCTGCTTTTTGTATTTTCATTGAAATGTTTTTCTACACTTTTTTGTATCCTGTGATGATTAACAGTTATATCCATGTCTGTTCTATAACTGAGAAGTTTTATTCATTACTAGTAAAAATGGCCCGTTTCTGGCACCGATGAAACGGGCGCTAGCGGGCACGGGACTCCCTTCCCCTCCTTTTCCGGTACCTGTTCCGTTGGCCCAGGAAAGAAAAGCCCCCTCTTTCTTCCCGTAGCGGTGGCTTCCTTACTGCATGGTGTGGGAGTCCGGCTCTCGGCATTTCAAAATGGCCGCCGAGATTTGAAGTCTCGTGAGGCAGCTTGAACTCTCGGCGGCCATTTTGAAACGCCGAGAGCCGGACTCCCAAACCATGCAGCAAGGAAGCCACCGCTACGGGAGGAAAGAGGGGGCTCTTTCTTTCCTGGGCCGACGGAACAGGTACCTCTAGAGCACCAGGGAGACACGCGTAAGGGGAGGGGAGGTGACAGGGAGGGAGGGAGGTTACATATAGTAACATAGTAGATGACGGCAGAAAAAGACCTGCATGGTCCATCTAGTCTGCCCAAGATAAACTCATATCTTGAATTTGTACCTGTCTTTTTCAGGGCACAGAACGTATAAGTCTGCCCAGCAGTATTTCCCGCCTCCCAACCACCAGTCCCGTCTCCCATCACCGGCTCTGGTACAGACCGTATAAGTCTGCCCTCCCCTATCCTAGCCTCCCAACCACCAACCCCTCTTCCCCCCACCTGCTCCGCCACCCAATTTCAGCTAAGCTTCTAAGGATCCATTCCTGCTGCACAGGATTCCTTTATGCCTATCCCACGCATGTTTGAATTCCGTTACCGTTTTCATCTCCACCACCTCCCGCGGGAGGGCATTCCAAGCATCCACCACCCTCTCCGTGAAAAAATACTTCCTGTTGGTGAGGTTAAGCGTGTGCTACCGTGGGCAGGGCTATGTGGTGAAAGGGGCGGGGTTCATGTGCACGTCAGCGGCGGCCGTGCGTAAATTTTTTTTCGTGTTCCGCCCTCGACGTCATCACGTGTGATGCGAGGGCGGGGCATGAAGATGTTGTGGTGGCTTCACCACCATGAAACCACGAACCGGTGTGTGAGTGACTTCAGTGACGTCAGTGTCCTCAGAACGTTGAGGCTGCGTTTTATTATAGTAGAAGATTATTCTGAAGTATTTCCTTTTCCGCATTAATAAAATGTGCAAAAACTAGTCCATGTGAAGACATTGTTTCCCCAGCTCCTCACCCCCAGCAGTAAATCTGAAGGATCATAGTCTCCAACGTACCAGCATAGGGCTGAGGTTCATTCTTCTCATGGTATGTGCAAAATTAACCCATTTTTTAAGCATTACCCCAAAAAGAGCCTTCCTCCAGAATCAGGCTAAAATGAGAGCCAGTGAGCGATGGCTGCTACTTCCCCCCTCCTCCCCCCCCCCAGGTTGTCTCTGAAGTAACCACAGCCCTGATTCACCTTGAGTATTGCGTTCAGTTCTGGTCGTCATATCTCAAAAAAAGATACAGCGGAATTGGAAAAGGTTCAAAGAAGAGTGACCAAAATGATAAAGGGGATGGAACTCCTCTCGTATGAGGAAAGGCTAAAGAGGTTAGGGTTCTTCAGCTTGGAAAAGAGATGGATGAGGGGAGATATGACTGAGGTCTACAAAATCCTGAGTGGTCTAGAACGAGTAGAAGTAAATCGATTTTTTTACTCATTCCAAAAGTACAACAACTAGGGAAGGAAGTTACCTGGAAATACTTTTTAAACAAATAGGAGGAAATATTTTTTACTCAATGAATAGTTAAGCTCTGGAACTCTTTGCCAGAGGATGTGCTATCAGCCATTAGCGTATCTGGGTTTAAAAAAAAGGTTTGGGCAAGTTCTTGGAGAAAAAGTCCATAGTCTGCTATTGAGACAGACATTGCTGAATTTCCCAACCCCCCCGCCACCAACTTTGACCCCTCCCCCACCACCAGTTTCCCCCCCCCCCGCCGATGACCCACCTGACCCACCACCAACCAGCCGTCGCCTACCTTTGCTGGCAGGGGACCCCAACCCCCGCCAGCCGAGCCGAGGTCCTCTTCTTCCCAATCCCGCACAAGGCTTCGTTCTAGTCTGACGTCCTACACGTTGTATGTGCAGGACGTCAGACTCACAGAAACAGAACGAAGCCTTGCAGATCAGCCAGCAGCGGACATCAGACTCACAGAAACAGAACAAAGCGTTGCTGGCTGATCTGCAAGGCTTCGTTCTGTTTCTGCGAGTCTGACGTCCTGCACATACAACGTGCAGGACGTCAGACTACAATGAAGCCTTGCGCAGGATTGGGAAGAAGAGGACCTTGGCTCGGCTGGTGGGGGTTGGGGTCCCCCACCAGCAAAGGTAGGCGACGGCGGGTTGGCGGCGAGAGGAGGGGTCAGGCGGGTCGGCAGCAGGGGGGTCCAGGGGCAAATCTATAGGGCCCAGGCCCACATGGCCCCATACTGGCTACACCGCTGCCTGAAGGGGGAAGCTCGCTTCAGGCATGGGAGGCTCGGGGTAGCCCAGAAATAGTCCACAACGGCACCAAGAGCAGTATATAAGATAAATTGTTTAAAAATGTTTTGATGGTTGTGTGTGATTATAAGTTTTAGAATTAAGGTGTCCAGAGGTCCTAAAGTGGTGCTATGGCCTTTGAGGAAGTTTGATATATAAAATGCTTTAAATTGTGAGTTTCTCTTTGGGGGTTTAAGAGGGAAGGGAAATGGGACTTGATATACTGCCTTTCTGAGGTTTTTGCAACTACATCCAAAGTGGTTTACATATATTCAGGTACTTATTTTGTATCAGGGGTAATGGAGTGACTGGCCCAGAGTCACAAGGAGCTGAACTGGGAATTGAACCCAGTTCCGCAGGATCAGAGTCTGCTGCATTAACCACTAGGCTACTCCTCCACTAGCAGCATTCCATGAACAATCTCAAACAGTAGCAACATTCCATGTAGAATGTCAAATAGTAGCAACATTCCAGAATCTCAAATAGTAACAACATTCCATGTTCCACTGTACTAACCACTAGGCTACTCCTTCACTAGTAACATTCCATGTAGAATCTCAAATAGGGAAAGGGAAATGAGACTTCATATACAGCCTTTCTGTGGTTTTTGCAACTACATTCAAAGCAGTTTACATAGTATATACAGGTATTTATTTGTACCAGGGGCAATGGATGGTTAAGTGACTTGCTCACAGTCACAAGGAGCTGCAGTGGGAATTGAACTCAGTTCCCCAGGATCAAAGCCCACGGCACTAACCACTAGGCTACTCCTCCACTAGCAACATTCCATGTAGAAGCCTGCCCTTGCAGATCAGCAACGCGGCCACGCAGGCTTCTGTTTCTGTGAGTCTGACGTCCTGCACGTACATGCAGGACGTCAGACTCACAGAAATAGAAGCCTGGACGGCCACGTTGCTGATCTGCAAGGGCAGGCTTCTACATGGAATGTTGCTAGTGGAATAGCAACATTAACATTCCATGTAGAATCTCAAATAGTAGCAACAGAATCTCAAAAGTAGCAACATTCCATCTAGAATCTCCAATAGTAGCAACATTCCATGTAGAATCTACAAATAGGGAAATGGGACTTGATATACCACCTTTATGAGGTTTTTGCAACTACATCCAAAGCGGTTTACATATATTCAGGTACTTATTTTTGTACCAGGGGCAATGGAGGGTTAAGTGACTTGCCCAGAGTCACAAGGAGCTGCAGTGGGAATCGAACTCAGTTCCCTTAAAAGTGCAGATTTTCACATAATTCTCCACAAAGGATGATTATAAGATGTTGTATGATGTTAAAAGTGAAATTACTTTAGGATAATTTTGACCAGTGCATTTTTTCTAGCAAAAATGATGCCGGTACTCAAATGCCAGGGCACCCTTCAGGGATGGGGTGATCACTGAGGGACCCACCCCACAAAAGCCAGGCCCCCTGCAACCAGTCACAGAATCTATGACAAGGCAGAATCGCTGTGTAGAGCCTGAGCTCTTTCATTAAAACTTTGGGTCCATGGGTCAATTTTAGCAGACAATGGAAAAAACAGAAGGAAGGACTCTGAACAGGGGGAGTGGATATCTGAGGGTCTGGGAGGTTAAAATGTGTGAGTTGAAGAAATAAATAATTTGTTTGATTAATATATGAAGACGTTTGGTGAGTGGAATAGAGAGCTAAAGTGTGACTGTGTTTTGGATAGTCTTAAACCTTTTTGTAACCCTTTGGTGAGAGGACGTTCTGCTCTAAAGTGTAAAGTAAACCCTTCAGATGGCTTTCTCATACAACAGATGTTTAAGGCCTGGGGTAGGGTTGCATCTCTGCTCAGGGCCGCCGAGAGACTGAGCCGGGCCCAGGGCAAGGCCGCCCTCGGGGCCCCCACTGCCACCCCCCCCCCCCCCCAATCGTTACCACTGTCGCCTCCCTCTCCTGGTCTCAGGCCAACGGCGCCGCAGTCCCCAGTCTTCACCCGCCCACCCCCATCGAAAGCCCCCCTCCGTCCACCACCGTGCCCCCTGCATTCAAATCGGCAACAAAATTGCCTCCCTACGGGCCCTCCCTCACTGTGCCCCGCCCTCGCAGAAACAGGAAGTTACATCAGATGAGGGCGGGACACAGTGAGGGAAGGCCCGAAGGGAGGCGATCTGCCGCTTTCACACGGAGGTGAGGCGCTGCCGATTTGAATGCAGGGGACCCGGTGGTGGACGGAAGGGGGTTGTCGACGGAGCCGAGGGCAGGCAGGTGAGACCGGGGACTGCGGCGCCGGCAGCCTAGGAGCAGAAGGAGAGAGACCCCGGCACCGGGTCCCCCTTGGAAGCCCGGGGAATTTTGTCCCCCTTGCCCCCCTCTCTGCGGCCCTGTCTCCGCTTCCTGACTCTTTTGCACTGATTACACATGAACTCCTTTTGGCCTTGTGACATGCCTTACCTTCTGTTGCCTTTTCTACATTCAAGGTTGTTTTTTTTTCTAGCAGCCTTTTGTTTATCTTTCTTTGCTGCTCTAGGGGTGGGTGAATTGGTTCCCCTGACCATGCGGTCGACTGGCGGCCTCCTGCTGGGCCTAGTTTTCAGCTTTCAGTGGATCCAGTTCAATTACTGTCCAAAACTGATCAGCGTGGCAAGGGCCAGGTTTTGGTTCTTCATCACATGGCCTGGTCTTGTGACCTGTTCTCACCATAATATTTCCGAGTATCTTGCTAGCAGACCCCATTCAGCCCAATTCTTTTTTTTTCTGCATGAGGATGGTCTACCACTGTCTAGGTACCAATTTGCTGCGGTACACAAGAGAATTATTCAATTCCCAGGCCTTGATTCCTCCTATTTTACTCCCCTCCCCCCCCCCCCCCCCCCCCCCCCCACTCCTTTCACATTGTTGAGGCAATGAATTGGGTGCGGAGGTTATCAAGCACATTGGTAGATGAAGGTCTGTTGCATTTAGGGGGTATGTCACGAGTGTGAAGTAAATCTTGGGTTCATTACTCTCTCATTCAGTTGTGGTCACATCTTCTTCGCTTACATAACATAAGTAATGCCACACTGGGAAAAGACCAAGGGTCCATCGAGCCCAGCATCCTGTCCACGACAGCGGCCAATCCAGGCTTCTGCTTGCTTCCACTTTGTTTTGTCTATTTCCTGTTGCAGGTGCAGCAGGCAGCCCATATTCGATATAGATCCCGGGGCACTCCTTTCTACACTAGGTGGCTTGCAGAGCGGCGGAACGGACCTTTGGACTACACTTGGGATTGACTGCACAGGGAGCATGTCTTTCCTGATGGGGCGAACAGGGAATGCACTGGCAGGTCCTGGTCCCCTTGATGTGGCACCTCATAAGAGAAGGAAAATCCACAGATCATCTGGTACTTATTTCACCTTGGTGGTGTTTACCTCCAAGCAACTTATTAATTTGGTCAAGGACAACTTGAAGATTATACAGGATTGGTTTCTCTCATACCACATTTTTGTGGTCGGATATTATCCCCTGCCCACGCTGTGTTAGAGACCGGCTTAGGACCAGGAGTGTGGCAAAGATCAACCAGCAAATCGGGAGATAACTTACTGAACATGGTGGCCATCAAATTAAGCAGTCGTGGGCCGACGTCACTTGCCCTGGTTTATATGGGCGCGACAGGGTCCACTATTCCGATGTGGGTTTAGAGCTGTTGAATGATTTCTTAGAGGCTACAGAACTGGTGCTTTGGGCTGCAGCTTTGTTTTCTGGGAGGTGGGGGGGGGGGGGGGGAGAGAACTGGCCTTCAAGTGCTCCCCCTAGTGGGGGGGTACTGGAGCTACAGCATGTGCAAAAGGAGGTCCTCAGTGTTCACCAGGAATGACTATTGAGCCCCAGCTCAGTACAGACATGGAAGTCCACATCCAGAATTTTAGACTTACTTCTATGGCTGGTAAAAAATATTGTGTCTTTACATTGTTTGACTTTATTGACTATGACTTCTTTGCTCTGAATGGCGGGTAGTCAGGATGTTGGTTGTAAATAAATAAGAGCTCTATTTACTAAGGTTCGCTAGCGTTTTTAGCGCGCTCTAAAAGCACATTCTAACTCTACAGCCATCCATAGGAATTTATGGATGAATCTAGTGTTAGTGTGCGCTAAAAACACAAGCGAGCCTACAGCACAGCTTAGTAAACAGGGCCCTAAATTTTTTACTTGTTTACTAGGCCAGGTTATACCAGTTATCACCAATAAACAAAGCTGAGGCCTGTTTTATACCAAGCAAGTTTCTCTGGTCTCAATTACTTATATATCTGTATGTTGTGTCTTCCTGTTTGTTTGTTTGTTTATTTATTTATTTGTTGCATTTGTATCCCACATTTTCCCACCTATTTGCAGGCTCAATGTGGCTTACACAGTACCGTAATGGCGTTCGCCAAGTCCGGAAGAGAAAGAAATACAAGGTGATATTGTGGTCGAACAAGGTATATATGTGTGTCAGGTACAATGGGGGTTGAAGGGAAGAAAGGTTATATAGAGGGGCATAATCGACCAGAAACGCCTATCTCCATGGGCGTTAATCTCCGAGAACGGGTCCGTGAAGGGGCGGAGTGAACCGTATTTTTTAAAAAAAATAGACGCCCATGCTTTATTCACCAAGGTGTGAGCTGGGCGTTTTTGCTTTTCACCGATAATGGAAAATGAAATCGCCCAGCTCAAAAACGAATAAATGCAAGGCATTTGTTCGTGGGAGGGGCCAGGATTCATAGTGCACTGGTCCCCCTCACATGCCAGGACACCAACCGGGCACCCTAGGGGGCACTTTTACAAAAACAAAAAAAAAGGTAAAAGAGCTCCCAGGTGCATAGCACCCTTCCCTTGGGTGTTGAGCCCCCCAAATCCCCCTCAAAACCCACTGCCCACAAGTCTACACCAGTACTATAGCCCTAAGCGGTGAAGGGGGGCACCTACATGTGGGTACAGGGGGTTTGGGGGGGGTTGGACGACTAGTAGCATTAAGCAGCACAATTGTAACAGGTAGGGGGGGGATGGGCCTGGGTCCACCTGCCTGACGTCCACTGCACCCCCTAACAACTGTTCCAGGGACCTGCATACTGCTGCTTGGGAGGAGGGTATGACATTTGAGGGTGAAAGTAAAAAGTTGTGAAACATCATTTGTTGTGGTGGGAGGGGGTTAGTGACCACTGGGGGAGTCAGGGGAGGTCATCCCCGACTCCCTCTGGGGGTCATCTGGTCATTTAGGGCACTTTTTGGGGCCCTATTCGTCAAAAAACAGGGTCCAGGAAAAGTGCCCTAAATTCTAGCTACAAACGCATCCATTATCGGCGAAGGGCGCCCATCTCTGTTCGGGTGATAACCACGCCCCAGTTCCGCCTTCACCACGCCTCCGACACTCCCCCGTCAACTTTGTCCGCATCCGCGACGGAGTGCAGTTGAAAGCGTCCAAAGTTCGGCTTTCAATTATGCCGCTTTATTTGTTTTTGTGAGAAGAACGCCCATCTCCCGATTTAGGTCGGAACTTGGGCGTTATTCTCGTTCGATTATAAGCAGGATAGTGTCCATTTTGATCTTTGGCTTTGCTGTGTGGCCGAGTGTAGGCATCCATGTTGGGTCAGTGGGGTATGCCCGTCCGAACAGGTAGGCCTTTAGTGACTTCCTGAAGTCCAGGTGGTCATAGGTCGCCCCCAGCACTTTTGGCAATGCGCTCCACAGTTGTGTGCCCATATAGGAAAAGCTGGATGCATAAGTTATGCTATGATTATGTTGTTGAGAGAGAAAAGGGGGTGATTAGTCTTGCATCCCCCGTTTAAGGTTCCAAACAACTGATCTCAACTAGACTACGAATGTACTATGGTACATTATGCTTTATTTATATCAGGTGCAAGTTTTGCACAAGAGCAAAAGCGACTCAAGCTAGGGATCAATCAACCCTCAATTACGTTTATTGTTTCTCACATCTGAGGACACTGACTTTTGTACCCTGAGGTCTTTCCTAAATAAATAAAGTAAGACCTTTGAAGTCAGAATGATTGAATATTTTAACACCCAACAGAAAGGACTTAACAAGGACCTGGGGTTCCTAGCCCATTATAAACCATAAAGCTGTATTTCTCTCCACCCCTCACCTATCCACACCCATCCTGTTAGAATATCAATGATATGCTTTGATGTCCCCATGCATACCTCCTACCCACCCCCATCCTCCCACCCTGTCATAGTAATGCTTGAATGTTTTCACTTATATACACTGTCAGCTAGCACATTTGCTTATTTCCGATCTGACGAAGAAGGGCGACCTTCGAAAGCTAATCAAGAAATGTATTAAGTTATGTCCAATAAAAAAGGTATCATCTTATTTTCTTTTCCATGTTTTATTTGGTTTGATTTCTATAGATTCTACATGGAATGTTGCTATTCCACTAGCAACATTCCATGTAGAAGTCAGCCCTTGTGGATCACCAATGTGGCCGCGCAGGCTTCTGCTTCTGTGAGTCTGTACGTCAGACTCACAGAAACAGAAGCCTGCGCAGCCTTCTACATGGAATGTTGCTAGTGGAATAACAACATTCCATGTAGAATCTCCAATAGTAGCAACATTCCATGTAGAATCTCCAATAGTAGCAACATTCCATGTAGAATCTCCAATGGTATCTATTTTACTGTCATAGTAATGCTTGAATGTTTTCACTTATATACACTGTCAGCTAGCACATTTGCTTATTTCCGATCTGAGGAAGAAGGGCAACCTTCGAAAGCTAATCAAGAAATGTATTAAGTTATGTCCAATAAAAAAGGTATCATCTTATTTTCTTTTCCATGTTTTAGTTTGTTTGATTTCTATTGATAACTAAATAAAAGCATAAACAGAGAGAGAGAGGAAAATTGTATTCAGTGCTCAGAAAGTACCTTTAGGTTTGAAAAATCTAGCTGATAGTAAAAGACAGGTGGAGGGAGGAATTGCTATAAAGAAATCTGTTTGCTCAAATTATCAGCTTTCCACAGTTAAACTTAGTTATCTGATTCCATGGTTTGCTCAGGACAGATTGCCAATCCTAACATGATCCTGAATGAATTCGGCTGAAATAGCCTTCTGCTGAGATATAAGGCAGCTTCCCCAAATCTGAAAGCTGGGAAGATTTGGGTCGGTACCTCCAGACCAGGAGAAGCCCACGTGCAGCACCTTGAAGCACTTATGAAATGGGTCAAGAGGTAAACTTTAACCCCCCCAGATGCACCTAAACCACGAGCAGCAGATAAGGAACGTTAACATATATTAATATTCACTGTACTGTTATGGTTTAAACCAATAAATTCGATATTTTAAAGCAAAACTACATTGCGTTTTAAACCTATATATCGCTACCTTCTGTATAATCATCTTTTTTTTATCACGTTCTTAACGTTTTATTTAAACGTCGTCGGCTTATGCTCATCCCGCGGAGATTAAACGTTTTACTTTTCAGCCTTTTATTGAAATTCTTTACGTTCCTTCTCTGTAATTCCTTTAAAATCGCCGGGAGCAATCCTGCTCGGAGGAGCCTTGCCAAATTATTTCATAAGTATTTTGGAAGTGACTGGCTCATAATTCTGTGTAAAAAGACACACAAGAACCACGCTTGCAACCTTCAGCTCCAGTTGTGCAATGACGCCATCTGTGAAAATCCCTTAAACCTGGCTGTTCCTGGGAATCACAGGGATTCGAAGGGCGAGTGTTCATATCATCATACAAGATAGGAAAGTGACCGGCATCTTTATATTGCAAATACTTCCCCTGCTTCCTGTCTTATGATACGGATAAGCAGTTCTGAATGGAAAATTCAGAACTGAAGTGATCGGAGAAGCCTAGTATCAGAAAAAAAAACATTAGATGGTATTTTTCTGATTACACGTTTCCAAGAGAATTATTATTAACGACCAATTACGTAATTCTTTCTCAACGATTTCTCAAAGGAAAACGCACCTGTCCCTGTGTTCCGACTTCAGACCATTTTTTTTTAAAATGTCTTTCCCCCCTCCCCCTCCATTTAGAATCGAAAAATATCGGGGAAACATTCATTTTATACCAGCCACCATTTGATTACCCCCGAGGGCAATAAGGACCCTAAGTTCTTCTAATTTTCTTGTAATAATAATAAAGCAAGCCCAAACTTCTATTTCCTGTTACCAAACGAGCTCTGTCCCCTTGTGGTCACAGCCACATCGTCCAATAAACTCCGCTCATTCTGCCTGGCCTCACCCTATGCTTGGAATCAACTTCCTGAGCCCTTACGCCAAGCCCCCTCCCTACCCATCTTCAAATCCTTGCTCAAAGCCCACCTCTTCAATGTTGCTTTCGACACCTAACCTTTATACCTTTCAGGAAATCTGGACTGCCCCTATTTGACTGACTGTACATTTGTCCTACCCACCCCCCTCCTCCCACCCTGTCAGACTGTCATAGTAATGCTTGAATGTTTTCACTTATATACACTGTCAGCTAGCACATTTGCTTATTTCCGATCTGACGAAGAAGGGCAACCTTCAAAAGCAAATCAAGAAATGTATTAAGTTATGTCCAATAAAAAAGGTATCATCTTATTTTCTTTTCCATGTTTTATTTTGTTTGATTTCTATAGATTCTACATGGAATGTTGCTATTCCACTAGCAACATTCCATGTAGAATTCGGCCCTTGTAGATCACCAATGTGGCCGCGCAGGCTTCTGCTTCTGTGAGTCTGACGTCCTGCAGGTATGTGCAGGACGTCAGACTCACAGAAACAGAAGCCTGCAGCAGCCTTCTACATGGAATGTTGCTAGTGGAATAGCAACATTCCACGTAGAATCTCCAATAGTAGCAACATTCCATGTAGAATCTCCAATGGTATCTATTTTACTGTCATAGTAATGCTTGAATGCTTTCACTTATATACACTGTCAGCTAGCACATTTGCTTATTTCCGATCTGACGAAGAAGGGCAACCTTCGAAAGCTAATCAAGAAATGTATTAAGTTATGTCCAATAAAAAAGGTATCATCTTATTTTCTTTTCCATGT